>NW_027514822.1:0-50224 GCF_048772815.1 Callospermophilus lateralis | reverse complement strand
TAGATGAACACTTCAACCTAGAAGAACAAAATTTGGTGAGCCAAGTGGGATTTGTGTACCGATCATTACCACCAAGTATCATCAAGATTGGGTGAAAAAATATTTGCTGGTGTTTCAGAAACTCGTTATTTATGGAAGCTTGGCAACCCCTTTCAATGAAAGTGCTTTTCCACAGTCTGCTTAGGGCTACTTGAAGAGGAAACAAACCATAGAGACAAAACTGTGACCTACTTTTTTTTTGTCAAGTTTCAAAGAGCGACTACAAACCATGTTGGATTTAGAGTTCCAAATTAATCTATCTATATAGGAGAGAACAGAGGGAAACCTAAATATAAAAACGACTACTGTAGACGAACGCTTCAACCTAGAAGAACACAATTTGGTGAGCCAAATTGGAGTTGTGTACTTGTCATTACCACCACGTATCATCAAGATTGGGTAAAAAAAATATTTGCTGGTATTTCAGAAACTCGTTATTTTTTGGAAGCTTTGCAACCTCTCTCAATGAAAGTGCTTTTCCACAGTCTGTGCCTAGGGCTAGTTAAAGGTGAAACAAACCATAAAGACAAAACTGAGAACTCCTTTATTTTGTCAAGTTTCAAAAAGCTACTACAAACCATGTTGGAATTAGAGGTCCAAATTCATGTATCTATATAGGAGAGAACAGAGGAAAACCTAAAAATAAAAACTGCTACAATAAATGAACGCTTCAACCTAGAAGAACAAAATTTGGTGACCCAAGTGTGATTTGTGTACCGATAATTACCACCACGTATCAACAAGATTGGGTGAAAAATATTTGCTGGTATTTCGGAAACTCGTAATTTCTTGGAAGCTTGGGAACCCCTTTCAATGAAAGTGATTTTCCACAGTCTCTGCTTAGGGCTACTTGAAGAGGAAACAAACCATAGAGACAAAACTGAAAACTAGTTTTTTTTGTCATGCTTCAAAGAGCTACTACAAACCATGTTGGATTTAGAGTTCCAAAGTCATCTATCTATATAGGAGAGAATAGAGGGAAAACTAAAAATAAAAACTGCTACTGTAAACGAACGCTTCAACCTAGAAGAACAAAATTTGGTGAGCCAAGTGGGATTTGTGTACTTGTCATTACCACCACGTATCATCCAGATTGGATGAAAAAATATTTGGTGGTATTTCGGAAACTCATAATTTCTTGGTAACTTGGCAACCCCTATAAATGAAAGTGATTTTCCACAGTCTTTGCTTAGGGCTACTTGAAAAAAAAACAAACCATAGAGACAAAACTGAGAACTACTTTTTTTTGTCAAGTTTCAAAGAGCTACTACAAACCATGTTGGATTTAGAGTTCCAAATTCATCTATCTATATAGGAGAGAACAGAGGGAAACCTAAATATAAAAACTGCTACTGTAGACGAACGCTTCAACCTAGAAGAACGCAATTTATTGAGCCAAGTGGGATTTGTGTACTGATCATTACCACCAAGGATCATCAAGATTGGGTGAAAAAATATTTGCTGGTATTTCGGAAACTCGTTATTTCTTTGCAGCTTGGCAAGCCCTCTCAATGAAATTGCTTTTCCACAGTCTGTGCCTAGGGATATTTGAAGAGGAAACAAACCATAGAGACAAAACTGAGAACTACTTTATTTTGTCAAGTTTGAAAGATCCACTTCAAACCATGTAGGATAGCATTCCAAATTCATCTATCTATATAGGAGAGAACAGAGTGATACCTAAATATAAAAACTGCTACTGTAAACGAACGCTTCATCCTAGAAGAAAACAATTTGGTGAGCCAGGTGGGATGTGTGCTCTAATCATAACCAACAAGTACTATCAAGATTGGGTGAAAAAATATTTCCTGGTCTTTCGGAAACTCGTTATTTCTTAGAAGATTTGCAACCTCTCTCAATGAAAGTGCTATTCCACAGTCTGTGCCTAGGGCTAATTGAAGAGGAAAAAACCATAGACACAAAACTGAGAACGCCTTTACTTTGTCACGTTTCAAAGAGCTACTACACACCATGTTGGATTTAGAGTTCCAAATTCATCTATGTATATAGGATAGAACAGAGGGAAACCGAAAAATATAGACTTCTACTGTAAACGAACGCTTCAAACTAGAAGAACAAAATTTGGTGAGCCAAGTGGGATTTTTGTACTGATCCTTACCACCAAGTATCATCAAGATTGGGTGAAAAATTATTTGCTGGTATTTCGGAAACTCGTTATTTCTTGGAAGCTTGGCAACCCCTTTCAATGAAAGTGTTTTTCCACAGTCTGTGCGTAGGGCTACTTGAAGAGGTAACAAAGCATAGAGACAAAACTGAGAACTACTTTATTTTGTCCATTTTCAAAGAGCTACTACAAACCATGTTTTATTTAGAGTCCCACATTCATCTATCTATATAAGAGAGAACAGAGTGAAACCTACATATAGAAACTGCTAATGTAAACGAACGCTTCAACCTAGAAGAACACAATTTGGTGAGCCAAGTGGGATTTGTGTACTTGTCATTACCACAACGTATCATCAAGATTGGTTGAAAAAATATTCGCTGGTATTTTGGAAACTCGTAATTTCTTGGAAGCTTTTCAACTCCTTTCAATGAAAGTCCTTTTCCAAAGTCTCTGATTATTGCGACATGAAGAAGAAGCAAATCATAGAGACAAAACTGAGAACTACTTTATTTTTTACATTTTCAAAGAGCTACTACAAACCATGTTGGATTTAGAGTTCCAAATCCATCTATCTATATAGGAGAGGACAGAGGGAAACCTAAGTATAAAAACTGCTACTCTAGACGAACGCTTCAACCTAGAAAAACACAGTTTGGTGAGCCAAGTGGGACTTGTGTACTGATCAGTACCACCACGTATCATCAAGTTTGGGTGAAAAAATATTTGCTGGTATTTCAGTAACTCGTAATTTCTTGGAAGCTTGGCAACCCCTCTCAATGAAAGTGCTTTTCCACAGTCTGTGCCTAGGGCTACTAGAAGAGGAAAGAAACCATAGAGACAAAACTGAGAACTCCTTTGTTTTGTCAAGTTTCAAAGAGCTACTACAAACCATGTTGGATTTAGAGTTAAAAATTCATCTATCTATATAGAAGAGAACAGAGTGAAACCTAAATATAAAAACTGCTACTGTAGACGAACGCTTCAACCTAGGAGAATAAAATTTGGTGAGCCAAGTGGGATTTGTGTACTGATCATTACCACCAAGTATCATCAAGATTGGGTGAAAAAATATTTGCTGGTATTTCGGAAACTCGTTAATTTTTAGAAGCTTGGCAACCCCTCTCAATGAAAGTGCTTTTCCACAGTCTGTGCCTATGGCTACTTGAAGAGGAAACAAACCATAGAGAAAAAATTGAGAACTCCTTTATTATGTCAAGTTTCAAAAAGCTACTACAATCCATGTTGGATTTAGAGTTTCAAATTCATCTATCTAGATAGGAGAGAACAGAGTGAAACCTAAAAATAAAAAATGCTACTGTAAACGAACGCTTCAACCTAGAAGAACAAAATTTGGTGAGCCAAGTGGGATTTGTGTACTTGTCATTACCACCACGTATCATCAAGATTGGGTGTAAAAGTATTTGTTGGTATTTCGGAAAATCGTAATTTATTTGGAAGTTTTGCAACCCCGGTCAATGAAAGTGCTTTTCCACAGGGTCTTCTTAGGGATACTTGAATAGGAAACAAACCATAGAGACAAAATTGAGAACTACTTTTTTTTCAAGTTTCAAAGAGCTACTACAAACCATGTTGGATTTAGAGTTAGAAATCCATCTATCTAGATAGGAGAGAACAGAGTGAAACCTAAATATGAAAACTGCTACTGTAGACAAACGCTTCAACCTAGAAGAACAAAATTGAGCCAAGTGGGATTGGTGTACTGATCATTACCAACAAGTATCATCAAGATTGGATGAAAAAATATTTGCTGGTATTTTGGAAACTCGTTACTTCTTAGAAGTTGGCAACCTATCTCAATGAAAGTGCTTTTCCACAGTCTGTGCCTATTGCTACTTGAAGAGGAAACAAACCATAGAGACAAAACTGAGAACTCCTTTATTTTGTCAAGTTTCAAAGAGCTACTACAAACCATGTTGGATTTAGAGTTCCAAAATCATCTATCTATATAGAAGAGAACAGAGTGTAACCTAAATATAAAAACTGCTACTGTAGACGAACGCTTCAACCTAGAAGAACAAAATTTGGTGAGCCAAGTGGAATTGTTGTACTGATCATTACCACCAAGTATCATCAAGATTGGGTGAAAAAATATTTGCTGGTATTTCGGAAACTCGTTATTTCCCGAAGCTTGGCAACCCCTTTCAATGAAACTGCTTTTCCACAGTCTCTGCTTAGGCTATTGAAGAGGAAACAAATCATAGACACAAAACTGAGAACTCCTTTATTTTGTAGAGTTTCAAAGAGCTACTACAAACCATGTTGGATTTAGAGTTCCAAATTCATCTATCTATATAGGAGAGAACAGAGTGAAACCTAAAAATAAAAACTGCTACTGTAAACGAACGCTTCAAACTAGAACAACAAAATATGGTGAGTCAAGTGAGATTTCTGTCCCGATCATTACCACCAAGTATCCTCAAGATTGGGTGAAAAAATATTTGCTGGTATTTCGGAAACTCATTATTTCTTCGAAAACTTGGCAACCCCTTTCAATGAAAGTGCTTTTCCACAGTCTCTGCTTTGGGCTACTTGAAGAGGAAACAAATCACAGAGACAAAACTGAGAACAACTTTTTTGTCAAGATTCAAAGAGCTACTACAAACCATGTTGGATTTAGAGTTCCAAATTCATCTATCTATATAGGAGAGAACAGAGGTAAACCTAAATATAAAAACTGCTACTGTAGACGAACGCTTCAACCTAGAAGAACGCAATTTATTGAGCCAAGTGGGATTTGTGTACTGATCATTACCACCAAGGATCATCAAGATTGGGTGAAAAAATATTTGCTGGTATTTCGGAAACTCGTTATTTCTTTGCAGCTTGGCAACCCCTCTCAATGAAATTGCTTTTCCACAGTCTGTGCCTAGGGATATTTGAAGAGGAAACAAACCATAGAGACAAAACTGAGAACTACTTTATTTTGTCAAGTTTGAAAGATCCACTTCAAACCATGTAGGATAGCATTCCAAATTCATCTATCTATATAGGAGAGAACAGAGTGATACCTAAATATAAAAACTGCTACTGTAAACGAACGCTTCATCCTAGAAGAAAACAATTTGGTGAGCCAGGTGGGATGTGTGTTCTAATCATAACCAAACAAGTACTATCAAGATTGGGTGAAAAAATATTTCCTGGTCTTTCGGAAACTCGTTTATTTCTTAGAAGATTTGCAACCTCTCTCAATGAAAGTGCTATTCCACAGTCTGTGCCTAGGGCTAATTGAAGAGGAAAAAACCATAGACACAAAACTGAGAACGCCTTTACTTTGTCACGTTTCAAAGAGCTACTACACACCATGTTGGATTTAGAGTTCCAAATTCATCTATGTATATAGGATAGAACAGAGGGAAACCGAAAAATATAGACTTCTACTGTAAACGAACGCTTCAAACTAGAAGAACAAAATTTGGTGAGCCAAGTGGGATTTTTGTACTGATCCTTACCACCAAGTATCATCAAGATTGGGTGAAAAATTATTTGCTGGTATTTCGGAAACTCGTTATTTCTTGGAAGCTTGGCAACCCCTTTCAATGAAAGTGTTTTTCCACAGTCTGTGCGTAGGGCTACTTGAAGAGGTAACAAAGCATAGAGACAAAACTGAGAACTACTTTATTTTGTCCATTTTCAAAGAGCTACTACAAACCATGTTTTATTTAGAGTCCCACATTCATCTATCTATATAAGAGAGAACAGAGTGAAACCTACATATAGAAACTGCTAATGTAAACGAACGCTTCAACCTAGAAGAACACAATTTGGTGAGCCAAGTGGGATTTGTGTACTTGTCATTACCACAACGTATCATCAAGATTGGTTGAAAAAATATTCGCTGGTATTTTGGAAACTCGTAATTTCTTGGAAGCTTTTCAACTCCTTTCAATGAAAGTCCTTTTCCAAAGTCTCTGATTATTGCGACATGAAGAAGAAGCAAATCATAGAGACAAAACTGAGAACTACTTTATTTTTTACATTTTCAAAGAGCTACTACAAACCATGTTGGATTTAGAGTTCCAAATCCATCTATCTATATAGGAGAGGACAGAGGGAAACCTAAGTATAAAAACTGCTACTCTAGACGAACGCTTCAACCTAGAAGAACACAGTTTGGTGAGCCAAGTGGGACTTGTGTACTGATCAGTACCACCACGTATCATCAAGTTTGGGTGAAAAAATATTTGCTGGTATTTCAGTAACTCGTAATTTCTTGGAAGCTTGGCAACCCCTCTCAATGAAAGTGCTTTTCCACAGTCTGTGCCTAGGGATACTAGAAGAGGAAAGAAACCATAGAGACAAAACTGAGAACTCCTTTGTTTTGTCAAGTTTCAAAGAGCTACTACAAACCATGTTGGATTTAGAGTTAAAAATTCATCTATCTATATAGAAGAGAACAGAGTGAAACCTAAATATAAAAACTGCTACTGTAGACGAACGCTTCAACCTAGGAGAATAAAATTTGGTGAGCCAAGTGGGATTTGTGTACTGATCATTACCACCAAGTATCATCAAGATTGGGTGAAAAAATATTTGCTGGTATTTCGGAAACTCGTTAATTTTTAGAAGCTTGGCAACCCCTCTCAATGAAAGTGCTTTTCCACAGTCTGTGCCTATGGCTACTTGAAGAGGAAACAAACCATAGAGAAAAAATTGAGAACTCCTTTATTATGTCAAGTTTCAAAAAGCTACTACAATCCATGTTGGATTTAGAGTTTCAAATTCATCTATCTAGATAGGAGAGAACAGAGTGAAACCTAAAAATAAAAAATGCTACTGTAAACGAACGCTTCAACCTAGAAGAACAAAATTTGGTGAGCCAAGTGGGATTTGTGTACTTGTCATTACCACCACGTATCATCAAGATTGGGTGTAAAAGTATTTGTTGGTATTTCGGAAAATCGTAATTTATTTGGAAGTTTTGCAACCCCGGTCAATGAAAGTGCTTTTCCACAGGGTCTTCTTAGGGATACTTGAATAGGAAACAAACCATAGAGACAAAATTGAGAACTACTTTTTTTTCAAGTTTCAAAGAGCTACTACAAACCATGTTGGATTTAGAGTTAGAAATCCATCTATCTAGATAGGAGAGAACAGAGTGAAACCTAAATATGAAAACTGCTACTGTAGACAAACGCTTCAACCTAGAAGAACAAAATTGAGCCAAGTGGGATTGGTGTACTGATCATTACCAACAAGTATCATCAAGATTGGATGAAAAATATTTGCTGGTATTTTGGAAACTCGTTACTTCTTAGAAGTTGGCAACCTATCTCAATGAAAGTGCTTTTCCACAGTCTGTGCCTATTGCTACTTGAAGAGGAAACAAACCATAGAGACAAAACTGAGAACTCCTTTATTTTGTCAAGTTTCAAAGAGCTACTACAAACCATGTTGGATTTAGAGTTCCAAAATCATCTATCTATATAGAAGAGAACAGAGTGTAACCTAAATATAAAAACTGCTACTGTAGACGAACGCTTCAACCTAGAAGAACAAAATTTGGTGAGCCAAGTGGAATTGTTGTACTGATCATTACCACCAAGTATCATCAGATTGGGTGAAAAAATATTTGCTGGTATTTCGGAAACTCGTTATTTCCCCGAAGCTTGGCAACCCCTTTCATGAAACTGCTTTTCCACAGTCTCTGCTTAGGGCTATTGAAGAGGAAACAAATAATAGACACAAAACTGAGAACTCCTTTATTTTGTAGAGTTTCAAAGAGCTACTACAAACCATGTTGGATTTAGAGTTCCAAATTCATCTATCTATATAGGAGAGAACAGAGTGAAAACCTAAAAATAAAAACTGCTATTGTAAACGAACGCTTCAAACTAGAACAACAAAATATGGTGAGTCAAGTGAGATTTCTGTCCCGATCATTACCACCAAGTATCCTCAAGATTGGGTGAAAAAATATTTGCTGGTATTTCGGAAACTCATTATTTCTTCGAAACTTGGCAACCCTTTCAATGAAAGTGCTTTTCCACAGTCTCTGCTTTGGGCTACTTGAAGAGGAAACAAATCACAGAGACAAAACTGAGAACAACTTTTTTGTCAAGTTTCAAAGAGCTACTACAAACCATGTTGGATTTAGAGTTCCAAATTCATCTATCTATATAGGAGAGAACAGAGGGAACCTAAAATTATAAACTGTTAATGTAAACGAACGCATCAAACTAGAAGAACAAAACTTGGTGAGTCAAGTGGGATTTGTGTACCGATCATTACCACCATGTATCATAAAGCTTGGGTGAAAAAATATTTGCTGGTATTTCAGAAACTCGTTATTTCATGGAAGCTTGGCAACCCCTTTCAATGAAAGTGCTTTTCCACAGTCTGTGCCTAGGGCTACATGAAGAGGAAACAAACCATGGAGACAATACTGAGAACTCCTTTATTTTGTCAACTTTCAAAGAGCTACTACAAACCATGTTGGATTTAGAGTTCCAAATTTATCTATCTATATAGAAGAGAACACAGTGAAACCTAAATATAAATACTGCTACTGTAGACGAAGGCTTCATCCTAGAAGAAGAAAATTTGGGGAGCCAAATGGGATTGGTGTACTGATCATTACCACCAAGTATCATCAAGATTGAGTGAAAAATATTTGCTGATATTTCGGAAACTCGTTATTTCTTAGTAGCTTGGGAACCCCTTTCAATGAAAGTGCTTTTCCACAGTCTGTGCCTAGGGCTACTTGAAGAGGAAACAAACCATAGAGACAATACTGAAAACTACTTTATTTTGTCAAGTTTCAAAGAGCTACTACAAAGCATGTTGGATTTAGAGTTCCAAATTCATCTATCTATATAGGAGAGAACAAAGTGAAACCTAAATATAAAAACTGTTACTGTAAATGAACGTTTAAACCTAGAAGAACAAAATTTGGTGAGCCAAGTGGGATTTGTGTACTTGTCATTACCACCACGTATCATCAATATTGGGTGAAAAAATATTTGCTGGTATTTCTGAAACTCATAATTTCTTGGAAGCTTGGCAACTCCTTTAATTGAAAGTGCTTTTCCACAGTCTCTGCTTAGGGCTACTTGAAGAGGAAGCAAATCATAGAGACAAAACTGAGAACTACTTTTTTTGTAAAGTTTCAAAGAGCTAGTACAAACCATGTTGGATTTAGAGTTACAAATTCAGGTATCTATATGGGAGAGAACTGAGGGAAACCTAAAAATATAAACTGCTACTGTAAACGAACGCTTCAAACTAGAACAACAAAATTTGGTGAGTCAAGTGGGATTTCTGTACCGATCATTACCACCAAGTATCCTCAAGATTGGGTGAAAAAATATTTGCTGGTATTTCGGAAACTCGTTATTTCCCCAAAGCTTGGCAACCCCTTTCAATGAAACTGCTTTTCCACAGTCTCTGCTTAGGGCTATTGAAGAGGAAAAAATCATAGACACAAATCTGAGAACTCCTTTATTTTGTCAAGTTTCAAAGGGCTACTACAAACCATGTTGGATTTAGAGTTCCAAATTCATCTATCTATATAGGAGAGAACAGAGGGAAACCTAAAAATATAAACTGCTAATGTAAACGAACGCTTCAACCTAGAAGAACAAAACTTTTTGAGTCAAGTGGGATTTGTGTACCGATCATTACCACCAAGTATCATCCAGATTGGGTGAAAAAATATTTGCCTGTATTTCGGAAACCCGTTATTTCTTGAAAGCTTGGCAACCCCTTTCAATGAAAGTGCTTTTCCACAGTATGTGCTTAGGGCTACTTGAAGAGGAAACAAATCATAGAGACAATAATGAGAACGCCTTTATTTTGTCAAGTTTCAAAGAGCTACTACAAACCATGTTGGATTTAGAGTTCCAAATTCATCTTTCGATATAGGACAGAACAAAGTTAATCCTAAAAATACAAACTGCTACTGTAAATGAACGCTTCAACCGAGAAGAACAAAATTTGGTGAGCCAAGTGGGAATTGTGTACTTGTCATTACCACCACGTATGATCAAGATTGGGTAAAAAGTATTTGCTGGTCTTTCAGAAACTCATAATTTCTTGGAAGCTTGGCAACTCCTTTCAATGAAAAAGCTTTTCCACAGTCTCTGCTTAGGGCTACTTGAAGAGGAAACAAATCATAGAGACAAAACTGAGAACTCCTTTGTTTTGTCAAGTATCAAAGAGCTACTACAAACCATGTTGGATTTAGAGTTCCAATTTCATCTATCTACTAGGAGAGAACAGAGGGAAACCTAAAAATATGAACTGCTACTGTGAACAAATGCTTCAATCTAGAAGTGTCAAAATTTGGTGAGTCAAGTGGGATTTGTGTAGCGATCATTACCACAAGTATAATCAAGATTGGGTGAAAAAATATTTCCTTGTATTTCGGTAACTCGTTATTTCTTGGAAGCTTGCAACCCCTTTCAATGAAAGTGCTTTCCACAGTCTGTGCCTAGGACTACTTGAAGAGGAAACAAACTATAGAGACAATACTGAGAACTATTTTATTTTCTCAATTTTCAAAGAGCTACTACAACCATGTTGGATTTAGAGTTCCAAATTCATCTATCTATATAGAAGAGAACAGAGTGAAGCCTAAATATAAAAACTGCTACTGTAGATGAACGCTTCAACCCAGAAGGACAAAATATGGTGAGCCAAGTGGGATTTCTGTACCGATAATTACCACCTAGTATCATCAAGATTATGTGAAAAAATATTTGCTGGTTTTTGGAAATTCGTTATTTCTTATTAGCTTGGCAACCCCTCTCAATGAAAGTGCTTTTCCACAGTCTGTGTCTAGGGCTACTTGAAGAGGAACCAAACAATAGAGACAAATCTTAGAACTACTTTATTCTGTCACGTTTCAAAGAGCTACTACAAACCATGTTGGATTTAGAGTTCCAAATTCATCTATCAATATAAGAGAGAACAGAGTGAAACCTAAAAATAAAAATTGCTACTGTAAACGAACGCTTCAACCCAGAAGAACAAAATTTGGTGAGCCATGTGGGATTTTTGTACTTGTCATTACCACCAAGTATCATCAAGATTAGGTGAAAAAATATTTGCTGGTATTTTGGAAACTCGTTATTTCTTAGAAGTTTGGCAAACCCTCTCAATGCAAGTGCTTTTCCCCATTCTGTTCCTAGGGCTACTTGAAGAGGAAACAAACCATAGAGACAAAACTGAGAACTACTTTATTTTGTCACGTTTCAAAGAGCTACTACAAACCATGTTGGATATAGAGTTTCAAATTCATCTATCTATATAGGAGAGAACAACGTGAAACCTAAAAATAAAAACTGCTACTGTAAATGAACGCTTCAACCTAGAAGAACAAAATTTGTTGAGCCATGTGGGATTTGTGTACTTGTCATTGCGACCACGTATCATCAAGATTGGGTGAAAAAATATTTGCTGGTATTTCAGAAACTCGTAATTTATTGGAAGCTTGGCAACCCCTTTCAATGAAAGTGCTTTTCCACAGTCTCTGTTTAGGGCTACTTGAAGAGAAAACAAATAATAGAGACAAAACAGAGAACTCCTTTATTTTTTCAAGTTTCAAAGAGCTACTACAAACCATGTTGGATTTAGAGTTCCAAATTCATCTATCTATATAGAAGAGAACAGAGTTAAACCTAAATATAAAAACTGCTACTCTAGATGAACGCTTATACCTAGAAGAACAAAATTTGGTGAGCCAAGTGGGATTGTTGTACTGATCAATACCTCCACGTATCATGCAGATTGGGTGAAAAAATATTTGCTGGTATTTCGGAAACTCGTTATTTCTTAGAAGCTTGGCCACACGTCAAAATGAAAGTGCTTTTCCACAGTCTGTGCCTAGGGCTCCTTGAGAGGAAACAATCCATAGAGAAAAAACTGAGAACTACTTTATTTTGTCAAGTTTCAAAAAGCTACTACAAACCATGTTGGATTTAGAGTTCAAATTCATCTATCTATATAGGAGAGAACACAGTGAAACCTAAAAATAAAAACTGCTACTGTAAACGAACACTTCACCCTAGAAGAACAAAATCTGGTGAGCCAAGCGGGATTTGTGTACTTGTCATTACCACCACGTATCGTCAAGATTGGGTGAAAAAGTATTTGCTGGTATTTCGTAAACTCGTAATTTCTTGGAAGCTTGGCAACTCCTTTCAATGAAAGTGCTTTTCCACAATCTCTCCTTATGGCTACTTGAAGAGGAAACAAATCATAGAGACAAAACTGAGAACTACTTTTTTTGTCAAGTTTCATAGAGCTACTACAAACCATGTTGGATTGAGAGTTTCAAATTCAGCTATCTATATAGGAGAGAACAGAGGGAAACCTAAATATATAAACTGCTACTGTATGCAAACGCTTCAACCTAGAAGAACAAAATTTGGTGAGTCAAGTGGGATTTGTGTACCGATCATTACCACCAAGTATCATCAAAATTGGGTGAAAAAATATTTGCTGGTATTTTGGAAACTCGTTATTTCTTGGAAGCTTGGCAACCGCTTTCAATGAAAGTGCTTTTCCACAGTCTGTGCCTTGGGCTACTTGAAGAGGAAACAAACCAGAGAGACAAAACTGAGAACTCCTTTATTTTGTCAAGTTTCAAAGAGCTATTACAAACCATGTTGGATTTAGAGTTCCAAATTCATCTATCTACATAGGACAGAACAGAGTGAAACCTAAAAATATGAACTGCTACTGTGAACGAACGCTTCAACCTAGAAGAACAAACTTTGGTGAGGCAAGTGGGATATGTGTACCGATCATTACCACCAAGTATCATCAAGATTGGGTGAAAAAATATTTGCTGGTATTTCGGAAACTCGTTATTTCTTGGAAGCTTGGCAACCCCTTTCAATGAAAGTGCTTTTCCACAGTCTGTGCCTAGGGCTACTTGAAGAGGAAACAAACCAGAGAGACAAATCTGAGAACTCCATTATTTCTTCAAGTTTCAAAGAGCTACTACAAACCATGTTGGATTTAGAGTTCCAAATTAATCTATCTATATAGGAGAGAACAGAGGGAAACCTAAATATAAAAACTGCTACTGTAGACGAACGCTTCAACCTAGAAGAACAAAATTTAGTGGGACAAGTGTGATTTGTGTACTGATTACTACCACCAAGTATCACCAAGATTCGGTGAAAAAATATTTGCTGGTTTTTTGGAAACTCGTTATTTCTTAGAAGCTTGGCAACCCCTCTCAATGAAAATGCTTTCCACAATCTGTGCCTAGGGCTACTTGAAGAGGAAAAAAATCATACAGACAAAAGTGAGAACTCCTTTATTTTGTCAAGTTTAAAAGAGCTACTACAAACCATGTTGGATTTAGAGTTCCAAATTCATCTATCTATATAAGAGAGGGCAGAGTGAAACCTAAACTTAAAAACTGCTAGTGTAGCCGAACGCTTCAACATAGAAGGACAAAATTTGGTTAGCCAAGCGGGATTTGTGTACTTGTCATTACCACCACGTATCGTCAAGATTGGGTGAAAAAGTATTTGCTGGTATTTCGTAAACTCCTAATTTCTTTTAAGCTTTGCAACTCCTTTCAATGAAAGTGCTTGTTCACAGTTTCTCCTTAGAGCTACTTGAAGAGGAAACAAATCATAGAGACAAAACTGAGAACTACTTTTTTTGTCAAGTTTCAAAGAGCTACTACAAACCATGTTGGATTTAGAGTTCCAAATTCAGCTATCTATACAGGAGAGCAAGAGGGAAACCTGAAAATATAAACTGCTACTCTAAACGAACGCTTTAACCTAGAAGAACAAAATTTGATGAGTCAAGTGAGATTTGTGTACCGATCATTACCAGCATGTATTATCAAGATTGGGTGAAAAAATATTTGCTGGTATTTCGGAAACTCTTATTTCTTGGAATCTTGCAACCCCCTTCAATGAAAGTTCTTTTCCACATCTGTGCCTAGGGCTACGTGAAGAGGAAACAAACCTTAGAGACAATACTGAGAACTATTTTATTTTGTCAAGTTTCAAAGAGCTACTACAAACCATTTTGGATTTAGAGTTCCAAATTCAACTATCTATATAGAAGAGAACAGAGTGAAACCTAAATATAAAAACTGCTACTGTAGACGAACGCTTCAACCTAGAAGAACAAAATTTGGTGAGCCAAGTGGGATTTCTGTACCGATCATTGCCACCAAGTATCATCAAGGTTGGGTGAAAAAATATTTGCTGGTATTTCGGAAACTCGTTATTTCTTAGAAGTTTTGCAAACCCTCTCAATTCAAGTGCTTTTACCCAGTCTGTGCCAAGGGCTACTTGAAAAGGAAACAAACCATAGAGACAAAACTGAGAACTCCTTTATTTTGTCAAGTTTTAAAGAGCTACTACAAACCATGTTGGATTTAGAGTTCCATATTCATCTATCTATATAAGAGAGGGCAGAGTGAAACCTAAATTTAAAAACTGCTAGTGTAGACGAACGCTTAAACATAGAAGGACAAAATTTGTTTAGCCAAGCGGGATTTGTGTACTTGTCATTACCACCACGTATCGTCAAGATTGGATTAAAAAGTATTTGCTGGTATTTCGTAAACTCGTAATTTCTTGGAAGTTTGGCAACTAATTTCAGTGAAAGTGCTTTTCCACTGTCTGTGCTTAGGGCGACTTGAAGAGGAAACAAATTATAGAGACAAAACTGAGAACTACTTTTTTGTCAAGTTTCAAAGCTAGTACAAACTATGTTGGATTTAGAGTTCCAAATTCCGCTATCTATATAGGAGAGAAAAAAGGGTAACCTAAAAATATAGACTGGTACTGTAAACTAACCCTTCAAACTAGAAGAATAAAATTTGGTGAGTCAAGTGGGATTTCTGTACAGATCATTACCACCAAGTATCATCAAGATTGGGTGAAAAAATATTTGCTGGTATTTCGGTAACTTATTATTTCTTACAAACTTGGCAACCCCTTTCAAAGAAAGTGCTTTTCCACAGTCTCTGCTTAGGGCTACTTGAAGAGGAAACAAATCATAGAGACAAAACTGAGAACTGCTTTATTTTGTCAAGTTTCAAAGAGCTACTACAAACCATGTTGGATTTAGAGTTCCAAATTCATCTATCTATATAGGAGAGAACAGAGGGAAACCTAAAAATATAAACTGCTACTGTAAACGAACGCTTCCACCTAGAAGAACAAAATTTGGTAAGTCAAGTGGGATTTGTGTTCTGATCATTACCACCAAGTATCATCCAGATTGGGTGAAAAAATATTTGCTGTATTTCGGAAACTCGTTATTTCTTGGAAGCTTGGCAACCCGTTTCAATGAAAGTGCTTTTCCACAGTCTGTGCCTAGGACTACCTGAAGAGGAAACAAACCATAGAGACAATACTGAGAACTACTTTATTTTGTCAAGTTTCAAAGAGCTACTACAAAACATGTTGGATTTAGAGTTCCAAATTCATCTATCTATATAGGAGAGAACAGAGGGAAACCTAAAAATATAAACTGCTACTGTAAACGAACGCTTCAACCTAGAGGAACAAAATTTGGTGAGTCAACTGGGACTTGTGTACTGATCATTACCACCAAGTATCATCCAGATTGGGTGAAAAAATATTTGCTGATATTTCGGAAACTCGTTATTTCTTGGAAGCTTGGCAATCCCTTTCAATGAAAGTGCTTTTCCACAGTCTGTGCCTAGGGCTACTTGAAGAGGAAACAAACCATAAAGACAATACTGAGAACTCCTTTATGTTGTCAAGTTTCAAACAGCTACTACAAACCATGTTGGATTTAGAGTTCCAAATTTATGTATCTATATAGAAGAAAACAGAGTGAAACCTAAATATAAAAACTGCTACTGTAGAAGATCGCTTCAACCTAGAAGAACAAAATTTGGTGAGCCAAGTGGGATTTCTGTACTGATCATTACCACCAAGTATCATCAAGATTGGGTGAAAAAATATTTGATCTTATTTCGGAAACTCGTTATTTCTTGGAAGCTTGGCAACCCCTTTCAATGAAAGTGATTTTCAACTGTCTGTGCCTAGGGCTACTTGAAGAGGAGACAAACAATAGAGACAATACTCAGAACTCCTTTATTTTGTCAAGTTTCAAAGAGCTACTACAAACCATGTTGGATTTAGAGTTCCAAATTCATCTATCTATATAGAAGAGAACAGAGTGAAACCTAAATATAAAAACTGCTACTGTAGACGAAGGCTTCAACCTAGAAAAACAAAATTTGGTGAGCCAAGTGGGATTGGTGTACTGACCATTACCACCATGTATCATCAAGATTGGGTGAAAAAATATTTGCTTGTATTTCGGAAACTCGTTATTTCTTAGAAGCTTGGCAAACCCTCTCAATGAAAGTGCTTATCCACAGTCTGTGCCTACGGCTACGTGAACAGGAAACAAACCAGAGGGACAAAACTGAGAACTCATTTATTTTGTCAAGTTTCAAAGAGCTACTACAAACCATGTTGGATTTAGAGTTCCAAATTCATCTATCAATATAAGAGAGAACAGAGTAAAAGCTAAATATAAAAACTGCTACTGTAGACGAACACTTCAACATAGAAGAACAAAATTTGGTGAGCCAAGTGGGATTTGTGTACTGATCATTACCCTCAAGTATCATCAAGATTGGGTGAAAAAATATTTGCTGGTATTTCAGAAACTCGTTATTTCTTAGAAGTTTGGCAAAACCTCTCAATGTAAGTTTTTTTCCGCAGTCTGTGCCTAGGGCTACTTGAAGAGGAAACAAACCATAGACACAAAACTGAGAACTCCTTTATTTTGTCAAGTTTCAAAGAGCTACTACAAACCATGTTGGATTTAGAGTTTCAAATTCATCTATCTATATAGGAGGAACAAAGTGAAACCTAAAAATAAAAACTGCTAGTGTAAATGAACGCTTCAACCTAGAAGAACAAAATTTGGTGAGCCAAGTGGGATTTGTGTACTTGTCATTACCAGCACGTATCATCAAGATTGGGTGAAAAAGTATTTGCTGGTATTTCGGAAACTCGTAATTTCTTGGAAGCTTGGCAACCCCTTTCAATGAAAATGCTTTTCCACAGTCTCTGTTTAGGGCAACTTGAATTGAAAACAAACCATAGAGACAAAACTGAGAACTCCTTTATTTTTTCAAGTTTCAAAGAGCTACTAAAAACCATGTTGGATTTAGAGCTCCAAATTCATCCATGTATATAGGAGAGAACAGAGGGAAACCTAAAAACATAAACTGCTATTGTAAATGAACGCGACAAACTAGGAGAACAACATTTGGTGAGTCAAGTGGGATTTGTGTACCCATCATTACCACCAAGTATCATCAAGATTGGGTGAAAAAATATTTCCTGGTATTTCGGAAATTCGTTATTTCTTAGAAGCTTGGCCACCCCTCAAAATGAAAGTGCTTTTCCACAGTCTGTGCCTAGGGCTACTTGAAGAGGAAACAAACCATAGAGACAAAACTGAGAACTCCTTTATTTTGTCAAGTTTCAAAGAGCTACTACAAACCATGTTGGATTTAGAGTTCGAAATTCATCTATCTATATAGGAGAGAACTAAGTGAAACCTGAAAATAAAAAAATGCTACTGTAAACGAACACTTCAACTTAGGAGAACAAAATTTGGTGAGCCAAGCGGGATTTGTGTACTTGTCATTACCACCACGTATCGTCAAGATTGAGTGAAAAAGTATTTGCTGGTATTTCGTAAACTCGTAAATCTTGGAAGCTTGGCAACTCCTTTCAATGAAAGTGCTTTTCCACAGTCTCTCCTTAGGGCTACTTGAAGAGGAAACAAATCCTAGAGACAAAACTGAGAACTACTTTTTTGTCAAGTTTCAAAAGCTACTACAAACCATGTTGGATTTAGTGTTCCAAATTCATCTATCTATATAGGAGAGAACAGAGTGAAACCTAAATATAAAAACTGCTACTGTAGACGAATGCTTCAACCTAGAAAAACAAAATTTGGTGAGCCAAGTGGGATTGTTGTACTGATCAATACCACCACATATCATGCAGATTGGGTGAAAAAATATTTGCTGGTATTTCGGAAACTCGTTATTTCTTAGAAGCTTGGCAACCACTCTCAATGAAACTGCTTTTCCACAGTCTGTTCCTAGGGCTACTTGAAAAGGAAACAAACCATAGAGACAAAACTGAGATCTCCTTTATTTTGTCAAGTTTCAAAGAGCTACTACAAACCATGTTGGATTTAGAGTTCCAAATTCATCTATCAATATAAGAGAGAAGAGAGTAAAACCTAAATATAAAAACTACAACTGTAGACGAACGCTTAAACCTAGAAGAACACAATTTGGTGAGCCAAATGGGATTTGTGTACTGATCATTACCACCAAGTATCATCAAGATTGGGTGAAAAAATATTTGCTGGTATTTCGGAAACTCGTTATTTCTTAGAAGTTTGGTAAACCCTCTCAATGCAAGTGCTCTTCCCCAGTCTGTACCTAGGGCTACTTGAAGAGGAAACAAACCATAGAGACAAAACTGAGAACTCCTTTATTTTGTCAAGTTTCAAAGAGCTACTACAAACCATGTTGGATTTAGAGTTCCAAATTAATCTATCCCATATAGGAGAGAACAAAGTGAAATCTAAAAATATAAACTGCTACTGTAAAAGAACACTTCAACCTAGAAGAACAAAATTTGGTAGGCCAAGCGGGATTTGTGTACTTGTCATTACCACCACATATCGTCAAGATTGGGTGAAAAAGTATTTGCTGGTATTTCGTAAACTCGTAATTTCTTGGAAGCTTGGCAACTAATTTCAAGGAAAGTGCTTTTCCACAGTCTGTGCTTAGGGCTACTGAAGAGGAAACAAATCATAGAGACAAAACTGAGAGCTACTTTTTTTGTCAAGTTTCAAAAAGCTAGTACAAACCATGTTGGATTTAGAGTTCCAAATTCCGCCATCTATATAGGAGAGAACAAAGGGAAACCTAAAAATATAGACTGCTACTGTAAACGAACGCTTCAAACTAGAAGAACTAAATTTGGTGAGTCAAGTGGGATTTCTGTACAGATCATTACCACCAAGTATCATCAAGATTGGGTGAAAAAATATTTGCTGGTATTTCGGAAACTCATTATTTCTTCCAAACTTGGCAACCCCTTT
Organism: Callospermophilus lateralis; assembly: GCF_048772815.1. Taxonomy (NCBI): domain Eukaryota; kingdom Metazoa; phylum Chordata; class Mammalia; order Rodentia; family Sciuridae; genus Callospermophilus; species Callospermophilus lateralis. Next base: position 30,933 of record NW_027514822.1, on the reverse strand, counting down.
CAATGAAAGTGCTTTTCCACAGTCTCTGCTTAGGGCTACTTGAAGAGGAAGCAAATCATAGAGTCAATACTGAGAACTCCTTTACGTTGTCAAGTTTCAAAGAGCTACTACCAACCATGTTGGATTTAGAGTTCCAAATTCATCTATCTACATAGGAGAGAACAGAGGGAAACCTAAAAATATGAACTGCTAGTGTAAACGAACGCTTCAACCTAGAAGAACAAACTTTGGTGAGCCCAGTGGGATTTGTGTACTTGTCATTACCACCAAGTATCATCAAGATTGGGTGAAAAAAATTTCCTGGTATTTCGGAAACTCGTTATTTCTTAGAAGCTTGGCAACTCCTCTCAATGAAAGTGCTTTTCCACAGTCTCTGCCTAGGGCTACTTGAAGAGGAAATAATCATAGAGAGAAAACTGAGAACTCCTTTATTTTGTCAAGTTTCAAAGAGCTACTAGAAACCATGTTGGATTTAGAGTTCCAAATTCATCTATTTATATAGGAGAGAACAGAGGGAAACCTAAAAATATAAACTGCTACTGTAAACGAACGCTGCAACCTAGAAGAACAAAATTTGGTCAACCAAGTGGGAATGGTGTACTTGTCAATACCACCACGTATCATCCAGATTGGGTGAAAAAATATTTGCTGGTATTTCGGAAACTCGTTATTTCTTAGAAGCTTGGCAACCCCTTTCAATGAAATTTCTTTTCCACAGTCTCTGCTTAGGGCTACTTGAAGAGGAAACAAACCATAGAGACAAAACTGAGAACTACTTTTTTTTTGTCAAGTTTCAAAGAGCTAGTACAAAATATGTTGGACTTTGAGTTCCAAATTCAGCTATCTATATAGGAGAGAAGAGAGGGAAAAATAAAAATATAAACTGCTACTTTAAACGAACGCTTCAATCTAGAAGAACAAAATTTGGTGAGTCAAGTGGGATTTCTGTACCGATCATTACCACCAAGTATCATCAAGATTGGGTGAAAAAATATTTGCTGGTATTTCGAAAACTCATTATTTCTTAGAGGCTTGGCAACCCCTGTCAATGAAAGTGCTTTTCCACAGTCTGTGCCTAGGGATACTTGAAGAGAAAACAAACCATAGAGACAAAACTGAGAACTACTTTATTTCGTCAAGTTTCAAAGAGCTACTACAAACCATGTTGGATTTAGAGTTCCAAATTCATCTATCTATATAGGAGAGAACAATGTGAATCCTAAAATTAAAAACTGCTGCTGTAAACGAACACATCAACCCAGAAGAACAAAATTTGGTGAGCCAAGTGGGATTTGTGTACTTGTCATTACCACCACGTATCATCAAGATTGGGTGAAAAAATATTTGCTGGTATTTCAGAAACTCCTTATTTTTTGGAAGCATGGCAACCCCTTTCAATGAAAGTGCTTTTCCACAGTCTGTGCCTAGGGCTACTTGAAGAGGAAACAAACCATAGAGACAAAACTGAGAACTACTGTATTTTGTCATGTTTCAAAGAGCTACTACAAACCATGATTTATTTAGAGTTCCAAATTCATGTATCTATATAAGAGAGAACAGAGTGAAACCTACATAAAAATCTGCTTCTCTAGACGAACGCTTCAACCTAGATGAACACAATTTGGTGAGCATAGTGGGATTTGTTTACTGATCATTACCACCACGAATCATTAAGATTGGGTGAAAAAATATTTGCTGGTATTTCGGAAACTCGTAATCTCTTGGAAGCTTGGCATCCCCTTTCAATGAAAGAGCTTTTCCACAGTCTGTGACTAGGGCTAATTGAAAAGGAAACAAACCATAGAGACAAAACTGAGAACTACTTTATTTTGTCAAGTTTCAAAGAGCTACTACAAACGACGTTGGATTTAGAGTTCCAAATTCATCTATCTATATAAGAGAGAACAGAGTGAAACGTACATATAAATTCTGCTACTGTAAACGAACGCTTCAACCGAGAAGAACACAATTTGGTGAGCCAAGTGGTTTCTGTGTACTGATCATTCCCACCAAGTATCATCAAGATTGGGTTAAAAAATATTTGCTGGTATTTCGGAAACTCTTTATTTATTAGAAGTTTGGCAACCCCTCTCAATGAAAGTGCTTTTCCACAGTCTGTGCCTAGGAATAATTGAAGAGGAAACAAACCATAGAGACAAAACTGAGATCTACTTTATTTGGTCAAGTTTCAAAGAGCTACTACAAACCATGTTGGATTTAGAGTTCCAAATTCATCTATCTATATAGGAGAGAACAGAGGGAAACATAATATAAAAATTGCTACTGTAGACAAACGCTTAAAACTGGAAGAACACAATTTGGTGAGCCAAGTGGGATTTCTGTACTGATCATTAACACCAAGTATCATCAAGATTGGGTGAAAAAATATTTGCTGGTATTTCGAAAACTCGTTATTTCTTAGAAGATTTGCAACCCCTGTCCATGAAAGTGCTTTTCCACAGTCTGTCCCTAGGGCTACTTGAAGAGGAAACAAACCATAGAGACAAAACTGAGAACTCCATTATTTTGTCAAGTTTCAAAGTGGTACTACAAACCATGTTGGATTTAGAGTTCCAAATTCATCTATCTATATAGGAGAGAACAGATTGAAACTTAAATATAAAAACTGCTACTGTAGACGAACGCTTCAACTTAGATGAACAAAATTGGGTGAGCCAAGTGGGATTTGTGTACTTGTCATTACCACCACGTATCATCACGTTTGGCTGAAAAAATGTTTGCTGGTATTTCGGAAACTCGTAATTTCTTGGAAGCCTGGCAACCCCTCTCAATGAAAGTCCTTTTCCACAGTCTTTGCTTAGGGCTACTTGAAGAGGAAACAAACCATAGAGACAAAACTGAGAACTAATTTTATTGGCAAGTTTCAAAGAACTACTACAAACCATGTTGGATTTAGAGTTCCAAATTCATCTATGTATATAGGAGAGAACAGAGGGAAACCTAAATATAAAAACTGCTACTGTAGACGAACATTTCAACCTAGAAGAACAATATTTGGTGAGCCAGGTGTTATTTGTTTACTGATCATTACCACCAAGTATCATCAAGATTGGGTGAAAAAATATATGCTGGTACTTCGGAAACTCCTTATTTCTTAGAAGGTTTGCAACCCCTCTCAATGAAAGTGCTTTTCCACAGTCTGTGCGTAGGGCTACTTGAAGAGAAAACAAACCATAGGGACAAAAGTGAGAACTCCTTTATTTTGTCAAGTTTCAAAGAGCTACTACAAACCATGTTGGATTTAGAGTTCCAAATTCATCTATCTATATAGGAGAGAACAGAGTGAAACCTAAAAATAAAGACTGCAACTGTAAACGAACGCTTCTATCTAGAAGAACAAAATTTGGTAAGCCAAGTGGGATTTGTGTACTGATCATTACCACCAGGTATCATCAAGATTGGGTGAAAAAATATTTGCTGGTACTTCGGAAACTCGTTATTTCATAGAAGCTTGGCAACCCCTCTCAATGAAAGTGCTTTTCCACAGTCTGTGCCTAGGGCTACATGAAGAGGAAATACATCATAGAGACAAAACTGAGAACTCCTTTGTTTTGTCAAGTTTCAAAGAGCTACTAGAAACCATGTTGGATTGAGAGTTCCAAAGTCATCTATCTACATAGGAGAGAACAGAGGGAAACCTAAAAATAAAAACTGCTACTGTAAACGAACGCTTCACCATAGAAAAACAAACATTGGAGAGCCAAGTGGCATTTGTGTACCGATCATTACCACCACGTATCATCAAGATTGGGTGAAAAAATATTTGCTGGTATTTCGGAAACTCGTAATTTCGTGGAAGATTGGCAACCCATTTCAATGAAAGGGCTTTTCCACAGTCTCTGCTTAGGGCGACTTGAAGAGGAAACAAATCATAGAGACAAAATTAAGAACTACTTTTTTTTGTCAAGTTTCAAAGAGCTACTACAAACCATGTTGGATTTAGAGTTCCAAATTAATCTATCTCTATAGGAGAGAACAGAGTGAAACCTAAAAATAAAAACTGCTACTTGAAACGAACTCTTGAAACCAAGAAGAACAAAATTTGGTGAGCCATGTGGGATTTGTGTACTTGTCATTACCACCACGTATCATCAAGATTGGGTGAAAAAATATTTGCTGGTATTTCGGAAACTCGTTATTTCTAAGAAGCTTGGGAACCCCTTTCAATGAAAGTGCTTTTCCACAGTCTCTGCTTAGGGATACTTGAAGAGGAATCAAATCATAGAGACGAAACTGAGAACCACTTTTTTTTGTCAAGATTCAAAGAGCTACTAGAAATCATGTTGGATTTAGTGTTAAAATTCATCTATATACATAGGAGAGAAAAGAGTGAAACCTAAACATAAAAACTGCTACTGTAGACGAATGCTTCAACCTAGAAGAACAAAATGTGGTGAGCCAAGTGGGATTTGTGTACCGATCATTACCACCAGGTATCATCCAGATTGGGTGAAAAAATATTCGCTGGTATTTCGGAAACTCGTAATTTCCTGGAAGCTTGGCAACCCCTTTCAATGAAAGTGCTTTTCCACAGTCTCTGCTTAGGGCTACTTGAAGACGAAACAAACCATAGAGACAAAACTGAGAACTCCTTTATTTTGTCAAGTTTCAAATAGCTACTAGAAACCATGTTGCTTTTAGAGTTCCCAATTCATCTATCTATATAGGAGAGAACAGAGTGAAACCTAAAAATAAAAACTGCTACTGTAAACGAACGCTTCAACCTAGAAGAACAAAATTTGGTGAGTCAAGTGGGATTTGTGCACCGATCATTACCACCAAGTATCATCAAGATTGGGTGAAATAGTATTTGCTGGTATTTCGGAAAGTCGTTATTTTTTGGAAGCTTGGCAACCCCTCTCAATGAAAGTGCTTTTCCACAGTCTGTGCCTAGGGCTACTTGAAAAGGAAACAAACCATAGAGACAAAACTGAGAACAACTCTTTTTTTGTCAAGTTTCAAAGAGCGACTACAAACAATGTTGGATTTAGAGTTCCAAATTCATCTATCTGTATAAGAGAGAACAGAGGGAAACCTAAAAATATAAACTGCTACTGTAAACGAACGCTTCAACCTAGAAGAACAAAACTTGGTGACCCCAGTGGGATTTGTGTTCTGATTATTCCCACCAAGTATCATCAAGATTGGGTGAAAAAGTATATGCTGGTATTTCGGAAACTCGTTATTTCTTGGAAGCTTGGCAACCCCTTTCAATGAAAGTGCTTTTCCACAGTCTGTGCCTAGGGCTACTTGAAAAGGAAACAAACCATAGAGACAAAACTGAGAACTACTTTATTTTGTCAAGTTTCAAAGAGCTACTACAAACGACGTTGGATTTAGAGTTCCAAATTCATCTATCTATATAAGAGAGAACAGAGTGAAACCTACATATAAAATCTGCTACTGTAGACGAACGCTTCAACCTATAAGAACACAATTTGGTGAGCCAAGTGGTTTTTGTGTACTGATCATTACCACCAAGTATCATCAAGATTGGTTGAAAAAATATTTGCTGTTATTTCGAAAACTCATTATTTCTTTGAAGCTTGGCAACCCCTCTCCATGAAAGTGCTTTTCCACAGTCTGTGTCTAGGGCTACTTGAAGAGGAAACAAACCATAGAGACAAAACTGAGAACTCCTTTAGTTTGTCATGTTTCAAAGTGCTACTACAAACCATGTTGGATTTAGAGATCCAAATTCATCTATCTATATAGGAGAGAACAGATTGAAACCTAAATATAAAAACTGCTACTGTAGACGAACGCTTCAACCTAGATGAACAAAATTTTGTGACCCAAGTGGGATTTGTGTACTTGTCATTACCACCACGTATCATCAAGATTGGGTGAAAAAATGTTTGCTGGTATTTCGGAAACTCGTAATTTCTTGGAAGCCTGGCAACCCCTCTCAATGAAAGTGCTTTTCCACAGTCTCTGCTTAGGGCTACTTGAAGAGGAAACAAACCATAGAGACAAAACTGAGAACTAATTTTTTTGGCAAGTTTCAAAGAACTACTAAAAACCATGTTGGATTAAGAGTTCCAAATTCATCTATCTATATAGGAGAGAACAGACGGAAACCTAAATATAAAAACTGCTACTGTAGACGAACACTTCAACCTAGAAGAACAAAATTTGGTGAGCCAGGTGTTATTTGTGTACTGATCATACCACCAAGTATCATCAAGATTGGGTGAAAATATATTTGCTGGTACTTCGGAAACTAGTTATTTCTTAGAAGCTTGGCAACCCCTCTCAATGAAAGTGCTTTTCCACAGTCTGTGCATAGGGCTACTTGAAGAGGAAACAAACCATAGGGACAAAACTGAGAACTCCTTTATTTTGCCAAGTTTCAAAGAGCTACTACAAACCATGTTGGATTTAGAGTTTCAAATTCATCCATCTTTATAGGAGAGAACATAGGGAAACCTAAAAATTTTAACTGCTACTGTAAACGAATGCTTCAACCTAGAAGAACCTAATTTGGTTAGCCAAGAGGTATTTCTGTACTTGTCATTACCACCACGTATCATCAAGATTGGGTGAAAAAATATTTGCTGGTATTTCGGAAAGTCATAATTTCTTGGAAGCTTGGCAACCCCTTTTAATGAAAGTGCTTTTCCACAGTCTCTGCTTCCGGCTACTTGAAGAAAAAACAAACCATAAAGACAAAACTGAGAACTTTTTTATTTTGTCAATTTTCAAAGATCTACTACTAGAGTTCCAAATTCATCTATCTATATAGGAAAGAACAGAGTGAAACCTAAATATAAAAACTGCTAATGTAGACGAACGCTTCAACCTAGAAGAAGAAAATTTGGTCAGCCAAGTGAGATTTGTTTACTTGTCTATACCACCACGTATCATCCAGATTGGGTGAAAAAATATTTACTGGTATTTCAAAAACTCGTTATTTCTTGGAAGTTTGGCAACCCCTTTCAATGAAAGTGCTTTTCCAGAGTCTCTTTATAGGGCTACATGAAGAGGAAACAAACCATAGAGACAAAACTGAGAACTACTTTATTTTGTCAAGTTTCAAAGAGCTACTACAAACCATGTTGGATTTAGAGTTCCAAATTCATCTATCTATATAGGAGAGAACAGAGTGAAACCTAAATATATAAACTGCTAGTGTAGACGAACGGTTAAACCTAGAAGAATAAAATGTGGGGAGCCAAGTGGGATTTATGTGCTTGTCATTACCACCACGTATCATCAAGATTGTGTGAAAAAATATTTGCTTTTATTTCGGAAACTCGTAATTTCTTGGAAGCTTGGCAACTCCTTTCAATGAAAGTGCTTTTCCACAGTCTCTGCTTAGGGCTACCTGAAGAATAAACAAATCATAGAGAAAAAACAGAGAACTACTTTTTTTGTCAAGTTTCAAAGAGCTACTACAAACCATGTTGGATTTAGAGTTCCAAATTCATCTATCTATATAGAAGAGAACAGAGGGAAACCTAAAAATATAAACTGCTAATCTAAACGAACGCTTCAAAATAGAAGAACAAAATTTGGTGAGTCAAGTGGTATTTGTGTACCGATCATTACCATCAAGTATCATCAAGATTCGGTGAAAGAATATTTGCTGGTATTTCGGGAACTCGTTATTTCTTGGAAGCTTGGCAACCCCTTTAAATGAAAGTGCTTTTCCACAGTCTGTGCCTAGGGCTACTTAAAGAGGAAACAAACCATACAGACAAAACTGAGAACTCCTTTATTTTATCAAGTTTCAAAGAGCTACTACAAACCATGTTGGATTTAGAGTTCCAAATTCTTCTATCTATATAGGAGAGAAAAGAGTGAAACCTAAATATAAATACTGCTACTGTAGACGAACACTTCAACCTAGAAGAACACAATTTGGTGAGCGAAGTGGGATTTGTGTACTTATCATTACCACCAAGTATTATCAAGATTGGGTGAAAAAATATTTGCTTTTATTTCGGAAACTCGTTATTTTTGGAAGCTTGGCAACCACTTTCAATGAAAGTGCTTTTCCACAGTCTGTAGATAGGGCTACTTGCAGAGGAAACAAACCATAGAGACAAAATTGAGAATTCCTTTATTTTGTCAAGTTTCAAAGAGCTACTACAAACCATATTGGATTTAGAGTTCCAAATTCTTCTATCTATATAGGAGAGAACAGAGTGAAACCTGAATATAAAAACTGCTGCTGTAGACCAACGCTTCAACCTACAAGAACACAATTTGGTGAGCCAAGTGGGATTTGTGTACCGATCATTACCACCGAGTATATTTAAGATTGGGCGAAAAAATATTTGCTGGTATTTCGGAAACTCGTTATTTCGTAGAAGCTTGGCAACCCCTCTCAATGAAAGTGCTTTTCCACAGACTGTGCCTAGGGCTACTTGAAAGGGAAACAAACCATAGAGACAAAACTCAGAACTCCTTTATTTTGTCAAGTTTCAAAGAGCTACTACAAACCATGTTGGATTTAGAGTTCCAAATTCATCTATCTATATAGGAGAGAACAGAGTGAAACTTAAAAAAAAAAAAAACTGCTACTGTAGACGAACGCTTCAACCTAGAAGAACAAAATTTGGTGAACCAAGTGGGATTTGTGTAGTGATCATTACTAGCAAGTATCATCAAGAATGGGTGAAAAAATATTTGCTGGTATTTTGGAAATTCGTAATTTCTTGGAAGCTTGGCAACCAATATCAGTGAATGCGCTTTTCCACAGTCTCTGCTTTGGGCTTCTTGAAGAGGAAACAAACCATAGAGACAAAACTGAGAACTACTTTTTTTTGTGAAGTTTCAAAGAGCTACTACAAACCATGTTGGATTTAGAGTTCCAAATTCATCTATCTATATAGGAGAGAACAGAGGGAAACCTAAATACAAAAACTGCTACTGTAGATGAACGCTTCAACCTAGAAGAACAAAATTTGGTGAGCCAAGTGGGATTTGTGTACTGATCATTACCACAATGTATCATCAAGATTGGGTGAAAAAATATTTGCAAGTATTTCGGAAACTCGTTATTTCTTAGAAGCTTGGCAACCCCTCTCAATGCAATTGCTTTTCCACAGTCTGTGCCTAGGGCTAATTGAAGAGGAAACAAACCATAGAGACAAAACTGAGAACTCCTTTATTTTGTCAAGTTTCAAAGCGCTACTACAAACCATGTTGGATTTAGAGTTCCAATTCATCTATCTATATAGGAGAGAACAGAGTGAAACCTAAAAAAAAAAAAAAAAAAAACTGCTACTGTAGACGAACGCTTCAACCTAGAAGAACAAAATTTGGTGAGCCAAGTGGGATTTGTGTACTTGTCATTACCACCACGTATTATCAAGATTGGGTGAATAAATATTTGCTGGTATTACGGAAATTCGTAATTTTTTGGAAGCTTTTCAACCCCTTTCAATGAAAGCGATTTTCCACAGTCTGTGCCTAGGGCTACTTGAAGAGGATAGAAACCATAGAGACAAAACTGAGAAATTTTTTATTTTGTCAAGTTTCAAAGAGCTACTAGAAACCATGTAGGATTGAGAGTTCCAAATTCATCTATCTATATAGGAGAGAACAGAGTGAAACGTCAATGTAAAAACTGCTACTCTAGACGAACGCTTCAACCTAGAAGAACAAAATTTGGTGAGCCAAGTGGGATTTTTGTACTGATCATTACCACCAGGTATCATCAAGATTGGGTGAAAAAATATTTGCTGGTATTTCGGAAACTCGTTATTTTTTAGAAGCTTTTCAACCCGTCTCAAGGAAAGTGCTTTACAACAGTCTGTGCCTAGGGCTACTTTAAGAGGAAACAAACCATAGAGAAAAAACTGAGAATTCCTTTATTTTGTCAAGTTTCAAAGAGCTACTACAAACCATGTTGGATTTAGAGTTCCAAATTCTTCTATCTATATAGGAGAGAACAGAGTGAAACCTAAATATAAATACTGCTACTGTAGACGAACACTTCAACCTAGAAGAACACAATTTGGTGAGCCAAGTGGGATTTGTGTACTTATCATTACCACCAAGTATCATCAAGATTGGGTGAAAAAATATTTGCTTTTATTTCGGAAACTCGTTATTTTTGGAAGCTTGGCAACCACTTTCAATGAAAGTGCTTTTCGACAGTCTGTAGATAGGGCTACTTGCAGAGGAAACAAACCATAGAGGAAAAAATTGAGAATCCCTTTATTTTGTCAAGTTTCAAAGAGCTACTACAAACCATATTGGATTTAGAGTTCCAAATTCTTCTATCTATATAGGAGAGAACAGAGTGAAACCTGAATATAAAAACTGCTGCTGTAGACCAACGCTTCAACCTACAAGAACACAATTTGGTGAGCCAAGTGGGATTTGTGTACCGATCATTACCACCAAGTATATTTAAGATTGGGCAAAAAATATTTGCTGGTATTTCGGAAACTCGTTATTTCTTAGAAGCTTGGCAACCCCTCTCAAGAAAGTGCTTTTCCACAGACTGTGCCTAGGGCTACTTGAAAGGGAAACAAACCATAGAGACAAAACTCAGAACTCCTTTATTTTGTCAAGTTTCAAAGAGCTACTACAAAACCATGTTGGATTAGAGTTAGAAATTAATCTATCTATATAGGAGAGAACAGAGTGAAACTTAAAAAAAAAAAAAAAAAAAAACTGCTACTGTAGACGAATGCTTCAACCTAGAAGAACAAAATTTGGTGAGCCAAGTGGGATTTCTTAACTGATCATTACTAGCAAGTATCATCAAGAATGGGTGAAAAAATATTTGCTGGTATTTTGGAAATTCGTAATTTCTTGGAAGCTTGGCAACCCCTATCAGTGAATGCGCTTTTCCACAGTCTCTGCTTTGGGCTTCTTGAAGAGGAAACAAACCATATAGACAAAACTGAGAACTACTTTTTTTTGTCAAGTTTCAAAGAGCTACTACAAACCATGTTGGATTTAGAGTTCCAAATTCATCTATCTATATAGGAGAGAACAGAGGGAAACCTAAATACAAAAACTGCTACTGTAGACGAACGCTTCAACCTAGAAGAACAAAATTTGGTGAGAAAAAGTGGGATTTGTGTACTGATCATTACCACAAAGTATCATCAAGATTGGGTGAAAAAATATTTGCGAGTATTTCGGAAACTCGTTATTTCTTAGAAGCTTGGCAACCCCTCTCAATGCAATTACTTTTCCACAGTCTGTGCCTAGGGCTAATTGAAGAGGAAACAACCATAGAGACAAAACTGAAAACTCTTTCATTTTGTCAAGTTTCAGAGAGCTACTACATACCATGTTGGATTGAGAGTTCCAAATTCATCTATCTAAATAGGAGAGAACAGAGTGAAACGTAAATGTAAAAACTGCTACTGTAGACGAACGCGTCAACCTAGAAGAACAAAAATTTGGTGAGCCAAGTGGGATTTGTGTACTGATCATTACGACCAAGTATCACCAAGATTGGGCGAAAAAATATTTGCTGGTATTTCGGTTACTCGTTATTTCTTAGAAGCTTGGCAACCCCTCTCAATGAAAGTGCTTTTCCACAGACTGTGCCTAGGGCTACTTGAAAGGGAAACAAACCATAGAGACAAAACTCAGAACTCCTTTATGTTTCAAAGAGCTACTACAAACCATGTTGGATTTAGAGTTCCAAATTCATCTATCTATATAGGAGAGAACAGAGTGAAACCAAAAAAAAAAAAAAAAACTGCTACTGTAGAGGAACGCTTCAACCTAGAAGAACTAAACTTGGTGAGCCAAGTGGGATTTGTGTACTTGTCATTACCACCACGTATCATCAAGATTGGGTGAAAAAATATTTGCTGGTATTTCGGAAATTCGTAATTTCTTGGAAGCTTGGCAACCCCTTTCAATGAAAGCGCTTTTGCACAGTCTCTGCTTAGGGCTACTTGAAGAAAAAACAAACCATGGACACAAAACTGAGAACTACATTATTTTGTCAAGTTTCAAAGAACTACTACAAACCATGTTGGATTTAGAGTTCAAAATTCATCGATCAATATATGAGAGAACAGAGGGAAAACTAAATTGAAAAACTGCTACTGTAGACGAACGCTTCAAACTAGAAGAACAAAATTTGGTGAGCCAAGTGGTATTTGTGCACCGATCATTACCACCAAGTATCATCAAGATTGGGTGAAAGAATATTTGCTGGTATTTCGGGAACTCGTTATTTCTTGGAAGCTTGGCAACCCCTTTAAATGAATGTGCTTTTCCACAGTCTGTGCCTAGGGCTACCTGAAGAGGAAACAAACCATAGAGACAAAACTGAAAACTCCTTTATTTTATCAAGTTTCAAAGAGCTACTACAAACCATGTTGGATTTAGAGTTATAAATTCTTCTATCTATACAGGAGAGAACAGAATGAAACCTAAATATAAAAACTGCTAATGTAGACGAACACTTCAACCTAGAAGAACACAATTTGGTGAGCCAAGTGGGATTTGTGTACTTGTCATTACCACCACTTATCATCAAGATTGGGTGAAAAAATATTTGCTGGTAATTCAGAAACTCGTTATTTCTTGGAAGCTTGGCAACCCCTTTCAATGAAAGCGCTTTTGCACAGTCTCTGCTTAGGGCTACTTGAAGAAAAAACAAACCATGGACACAAAACTGAGAACTACATTATTTTGTCAAGTTTCAAAGAACTACTACAAACCATGTTGGACTTAGAGTTCAAAATTCATCGATCAATATATGAGAGAACAGAGGGAAAACTAAATAGAAAAACTGCTACTGTAGACGAACGCTTCAACCTAGAAGAACAAAATTTGGTGAGCCAAGTGGTATTTGTGCACCGATCATTACCACCAAGTATCATCAAGATTGGGTGAAAGAATATTTGCTGGTATTTCGGAAATTCGTAATTTCTTGGAAGCTTGGCAACCCCTATCAATGAATGCGCTTTTCCACTGTCTCTGCTTTGGCCTTCTTGAAGAGGAAACAAACCATAGAGACAAAACTGAGAACTACTTTTTTTGTCAAGTTTCAAAGAGCTACTACAAACCATGTTGGATTTAGAGTTCCAAATTCATCTATCTATATAGGAGACAACAGAGGAAAACCTAAAAATAAAAACTGCTACTGTAAACGAACGTTTCAACCTAGAGAACAAAATTTGGTGGGCAAAGTGGGATTTTTGTATTTGTCATTACCTCCACGTATCATCAAGATTGGGTGAAAAAATATTTTGCTGGTATTTTGGAAATTCGTAATTTCTTGGAAGCTTGGCAACCCCTTTCAATGAAAGCGCTTTTGCACAGTCTCTGCTTAGGGCTACTTGAAGAAAAAACAAACCATAGACACAAAACTGAGAACTACATTATTTTGTCAAGTTTCAAAAAACTACTACAAACCATGTTGGATTTAGAGTTCAAAATTCATCGATCAATATAGGAGAGAACAGAGGGAAAACTAAATAGAAAACTGCTACTGTAGACGAACGCTTCAACCTAGAAGAACAAAATTTGGTGAGCCAAGTGGTATTTGTGTACCAATCATTAACACCAAGTATCATCAAGATTGGGTGAAAGAATATTTGCTGGTATTTCGGGAACTCGTTATTTCTTGGAAGCTTGGCAACCCCTTTAAATGAAAGTGCTTTTCCACAGTCTGTGCCTAGGGCTACTTGAAGAGGAAACAAACCAGAGAGAAAAAAACTGAGAACTCCTTTATTTTATCATGTTTCAAAGAGCTACTACAAACCATGTTGGATTTAGAGTTCCAAATTCTTCTATCTATATAGAAGAGAACAGAGTGAAACCTAAATATAAAAACTGCTACTGTAGACGAACACTTCAACCTAGAAGAACACAATTTAGTGAGCCATGTGGGATTTGGGTACTGATCATTACCACCAAGTATCATCAAGATTGGGTGAAAAAATATTTGCTGGTATTTCAGAAACTCGTTATTTCTTAAAGTTTGCCAACCCCTCTCAATGAAAGTTCTTTTCCACAGTCTGTGCCTAGGGCTACTTGAAAGGGAAAAAAACCATAGAGACAAAACTGAGAACTCCGTTATGTTGTCAAGCTTCAAAGAGCTACTACTAACCAAGTTGGATTTAGAGTTCCCAATTCATCTATCTACATAGGAGAGAACAGAGTGAAACCTAAATGTTAAAATTGCTACAGTAGACGAACGCTTCAACCTAGGAGAACAAAATTTGGTGAGATAATTGGGATTTGTGTACTGATCATTACCACCACGTATCATCAAGATTGGGTGAAAATATATTTGCTGGTGTTTTGGAAACTCGTTATTTCTTAAAAGTTTGGCAACCCCTCTCAATGAAAGTGCTTTTCCACAGTCTGTAGCTAGGGCTTCTTGCAGAGGAAACAAACCATAGAGACAAAATTGAGAATTCCTTTATTTTGTCTAGTTTCAAAGAGCTACTACAAACCATGTTGGATTTAGAGTTCCAAATTCATCTATCTATATAGGAGAGAACAGAGGGAAACCTAAATATAAAAACTGCTACTGCAGACGAACGCTTCAACCTAGAAGAACAAAATATGGTGAGCCAAGTGGGATTTGTGTACTTGTCATTTCCACCACGTATCATCAAGATTGGGTGAGTAAATATTTGCTGGTATTTCGGAAAGTCATAATTTCTTGGAAGCTTGGCAACCCCTATCAATGAATGCGCTTTTCCACAGTCTCTGCTTTGGGCTTATTGAAGAGGAAACAAACCATAGAGACAAAACTGAGAACTACGTTTTTTTGTCAAGTTTTAAACAGCTACTACAAACCATGTTGGATTTAGAGTTCCAAATTCATCTATCTATATAGGAGAGAACAGAGGGAAACCTAAATATAAAAACTGCTACTGCAGACGAACGCTTCAACCTAGAAAAACAAAAATTGGTGACCCAAGTGAGATTTGTGTACTTATCATTACCAGAAAGTATCATCGAGATTGGGTGAAAAAATATTTGCTGTTATTTTGGAAACTCGTTATTTCTTAGAAGCTTGGCAGCCCCTCTCAATGAAAGTGCTTTTCCACACTCTGTACTAGGGCTACTTGAAGAGGAAACAAACCACAGAGACAAAATTGAGAACAACTTTATTTTGTCAAGTTTCAAAGAGCTACTAAAAAACCATGTTAGATTTAGAGTTCCAAATTCATCTATCTATATAGGAGAGAACAGAGGGAAACCTAAATACAAAAACTGCTACTGTAGACGAACGCTTCAACCTAGAAGAACAAAATTTGGTGAGCCAAGTGGGATTTTTGTACTGATCATTACCACCATGTATCATCAAGATTGGGTGAAAAAATATTTGTGGGTATTTCGGAGACTCGTTATTTCTTAGAAGCTTGGCAACCCCTCTCAATGAAATTGCTTTTCCACAGTCTCTGCCTAGGTCTACTTGAAGAGGAAACAAACCACAGAGACAAAACTGAGAACTCCTTTATTTTATCAAGTTTCAAGGAGCTACTACAAACCATGTTGGATTTAGAGTTCCAAATTCATCTATCTATATAGGAGAGAACAGAGTGAAACCTAAAAAAAAAAAAAAAAAAAAAAAAAAAAACTGCTACTGTAGATGAACGCTTCAACCTAGAAGAACAAAATTTGGTGAGCCAAGTGGGATTTGTGTACTGATCATTACCACCATGTATCATCAAGATTGGGTGAAAAAATATTTGCGGGTATTTCGGAAACTCGTTTTTTCTTAGAAGCTTGGCAACCCCTCTCAATGAACATGCTTTTCCACAGTCTGTGTCTAGGGCTACTTGAAGAGGAAACAAACCATAGAGACAAAACTGAGAACTCCGTTATTTTGTCAAGTTTCAAAGAGCTACTACAAACCATGTTGGATTTAGAGTTCCAAATTCTTCTATCTATATAGGAGAGAACAGAGGGAAACCTAAATATAAAAACTGCTACTGTAGACCAACGCTTCAACCTACAAAACAAAATTTGGTGAGCCAAGTGGGATTTGTGTACTGATCATTACCACCAAGTATCATCAAGATTGGGTGAAAAAATATTTGCTGTTATTTCGGAAACTCGTTATTTCTTAGAAACTTTGCGACCCCTCTCAATGAAAGTTCTTTTCCACAGTCTGTGACTAGGGCTACTTGAAGAGGAAACAAACCATAGTGACAAATCTGAGAACTCCTTTATTTTGTCAAGTTTCAAAGAGCTACTACAAAACATGTTGGATTTAGAGTTTCAAATTCATCTATCTATATAGGAGAGAACAGAGGGAAACCTAAATACAAAAACTGCTACTGTAGACGAACGCTTCATCCTAGAAGCACAAAATTTGGTGAGCCAAGTGGGATTTGTGTACTGATCATTACCACGAAGTATCATCAATATTGGGTGAAAAAATATTTGCTGGTATTTCAGAAACTCGTTATTTCTTGGAAGCTTGGCAACCCCTTTCAATGAAAGTGCTTTTCCACAGTCTGTGCCTAGGGCTACTTGAAGAGGAAACAAACCATAGAGACAAAACTGAGAACTCCGTTTTTTTGTCAAGTTTCAAAGAGCTACTACTAACCATGTTGGATTTAGAGTTCCAAATTCATCTATCTATATAGGAGAGAACAGTGAAACCTAAATGTAAAAACTGCTACTGTAGACGAACGCTTCAACCTAGAAGAACAAAATTGGTGAGCCAAGTGGGATTTGTGTACTTGTCATTACCACCACGTATCATCCAGATTGGGTGAAAAAATATTTGCTGGAATATCGGAAACTCGTAATTTCTTCGAAGCTTGGCAACCCCTTTCAATGAAAGTGCTTTTCCATAGTTTATGCTTAGGGCTACTTGAAGAGGAAACAAACCATAGAGACAAAACTGAGAACTACTTTTTTTCGTCAAGTTTCAAAGAGCTACTACAAACCATGTTGGATTTAGAGTTCCATATTCATCTATCTATATAGGAGAGAACAGAGTGAAACCTAAATGTAAAAACTGCTACTGTAAACGAACGCTTCAACCTAGAAGAACACAATTTTGTGAGCCAAGTGGTAATTGTGTACTGATCATTACCACCTAGTATCATCAAGATTGGGTGAAAAAATATTTCCTGGTATTTCAGAAACTCGTTATTTCTTAGAAGATTGGCAAACCCTCTCATTGAAAGTGCTTTCCAACTGTCTGTGACTAGGGCTACATTAAGAGGAAACAAACGATAGAGACAAAAACTGAGAACTCCTTCATTTTGTCAAGTTTCAAAGAACTACTTCAAACCATGTTGGATTTAGAGTTCCAAATTCCTCTATCTATATAGGATAGAAGAGAGTGAAACCTAAATATAAAAACTGCTACTGTAGATGAACGGTTCAACCTAGAAGAATAAAATTTAGTGAGCCAAGTGGGATTTGTGTACTTGTCATTACCACCACGTATCATCAAGATTGGTGAAAAAATATTTGCTTTTATTTCGGAAACTCATAATTTCTTGGAAGCTTGGCAACCCCTTTCAATGAAAGTGCTTTTCCACAGTCTCTGCTCAGGGCTACTTCAAGAGGAAACAAATCATAGAGACAAAACTGAGAACTACATTATTTTTTCAAGTTTCAAAGAGCTACTACAAACCATGTTGGATTTAGAGTTCCTAATTCATCTATCTATATAGGAGACAACAGAGTGAAACCTAAAAGTAAAAACAGCTACTGTAGACGAACGGTTCAAACTAGAAGAACAAAATTTGGTGAGCAAAGTAGGATTTGTGTACTTGTCATTACCACCACGTATCATCAAGATTGGGTGAAAAAATATTTGCTGGTATATCGGAAACTTGTAATTTCTTGGAAGCTTGGCAACCACTTTCAATGAAAGTGCTTTTCCACAGTCTCTGCTTAGGGCTAGTTGAAGAGGAAACAAACCATAGAGACAAAACTGAGAACTACTTTATTTTGTCAATTTTCGTATACCTACTACAAACCATGTTGGATTTAGAGTTCAAAATTCATCTATCTATATAGGAGTGAACAGAGTGAAACCTAAATGTAAAAACTGCTACTGTAGACGAACGCTTCAACCTAGAAGAACAAAATTTGGTGAGCCAAGTGGAATTTGTTTACTTGTCTATACCACCACGTATCATCCAGATTGGGTGAAAAAATATTTACTGGTATTTCAAAAACTCGTTATTTCTTGAAAGTTTGGCAACCCCTTTCAATGAAAGTGCTTTTCCAGAGTCTCTTTATAAGGCTACTTGAAGAGGAAACAAAACATAGAGACAAAACTGAAAACTACTTTTTTTGTCAAGTTTCAAATAGCTACTACAAACCATGTTGGATTTAGAGTTCCAAATTCATCAATCTATATAGGAGAGAACAGAGGAAAACCTAAAAATAAAAACTGCTACTGTAAACGAACGCTTCAACCTAGACAACAAAATTTGGTGGGCTAAGTGGAATTTTTGTATTTTTCATTACCACCACGTATCATCAAGATTGGGTGAAAAAATATTTGCTGGTATTTCGGAAATTCGTAATTTCCTGGAAGCTTGGCAACCCCTTTCAGTGAAAGCGCTTTTGCACAGTCTCTGCTTAGGGCTACTTGAAGAGGAAACAAACCATAGACACAAAACTGAGGACTACATTATTTTGTCAAGTTTCAAAGAACTACTACAAACCATGTTGGATTTAGAGTTCCAAATTCATCTATCAATATAGGAGAGAACAGAGGGAAACATAAATAGAAAAACTGCTACTGTAGATGAACGCTTCAACCTAGAAGAACAAAATTTGGTGAGCCAAGTGGGACTTGTGTAGTGATCATTACCACCAAGTATCATCAAGATTGGTTGAAAAAATATTTGCTGGTATTTCGAAAACTTGTTATTTCTTAGAAGCTTGCCAACCACTCTCAATGAAAGTGCTTTTCCACAGTCTGTGCCTAGAGCTACTTGAAGAGGAAACAAACCATAGAGACAAAACTGAGAACTCCTTTATTTTTTCAAGTTTCAAAGAGTTACTACAAACCATTTTGGATTTAGAGTTCCAAATTCATCTATCTATATAGGAGAGAACAGAGGGAAACCTAAATACAAAAACTGCTACTGTAGACGAACGCTTCAACCTCGAAGAATAAAATTTGGTGAGCAAAGTGGGATTTGTGTACTGATCATTACCACCATGTATCATCAAGATTGGGTGAAAAAATATTTGTGGGTATTTCGGAAACTCGTTATTTCTTAGAAGCTTGGCAACCCCTTTCAATGAAAGCGCTTTTCCACAGTCTCTGCTTAGGGCTACTTGAAGAGGAAACAAACCATAGAGACAAAACTGAGAACTACCTTTTTGTCAAGTTTCAAAGTGCTACTACAAACCATGTTGGATTTAGAGTTAAAAATTCATCTATCTATATAGGAGAGAACAGAGGGAAACCTAAAAATATAAACTGCTACTGTAAACGAACACTTCAAACTAGAAGAACAAAATTTGGTGAGTCAAGTGGTATTTGTGTATCGATCATTACCACCAAGTATCATCAAGAGTGGGTGAAAAAATATTTGCTGGTTATTCGGAAAGTAGTTATTTCTTGGAAGCTTTGCAACCCCTTTCAATGAAAGTGCTTTTCCACAGTCTGTGCCTAGGGCTACTTGAAGAGGAAACAAACCATAGAGACAAAACTGAGAACTCCGTTATTTTGTCAAGTTTCAAAGAGCTACTACAAACCATGTTGGATTTAGAGTTCCAAATTCATCTATCTATATAGGAGAGAATAGAGGGAAACCTAAAAATAAAAACTGCTACTGTAAACGAACGCTTCAACCTAGAAGAAAAAAAATTTGGTGAGCCAAGTGGGATTTGTGTATTTGTCATCACCACCAGGTATCATCAAGATTGGGTGAAAAAATATTTGCTGGCATTTCGGAAATTCGTAATTTTTTGGAAGCTTGGCAACCACTTCCAATGAAAGCGCTTTTCCTAAGTCTCTGCTTAGGGTGACTTGAAGAGGAAACAAACCATAGAGACAAAACTGAGAACTACTTTTTTGTCAAGTTTCAAAGTGCTACTACAAACCATGTTGGATTTAGAGTTAAAAATTCATCTATCTCTGTAGGAGAGAACAGAGGAAAACCTAAAAATATAAACTGCTACTGTAAACGAACACTTCAAACTAGAAGAACAAAATTTAGTGAGCCAAGGTTGATTTGTGTACTTGTCATTACCACCACGTATCATCCAGATTGGGTGAAAAAATATATGCTGGAATATCAGAAACTCGTAATTTCTTCGAAGCTTGGCAACCCCTTTCAATGAAAGTGCTTTTCCACAGTTTCTGCTTAGGGCTACTTGAAGAGGAAACAAACCATAGAGACAAAACTGAGAACTACTTTTTTTTGTCAAGTTTCAAAGAGCTACTACAAACCATGTTGTATTTAGAGTTCCAATTTCATCTATATATATAGGAGAGAACAGAGTGAAACCTAAATGTAAAAACTGCTACTGTAAACGAACGCTTCAACCTAGAAGAACACAATTTGTGCGCCAAGTGGTAATTGTGTACTGATCATTACCACCTAGTATCATCAAGATTGGGTGACAAAATATTTGCTGTTATTTCAGAAACTCGTTATTTCTTAGAAGCTTGGCAACCCCTCTCATTGAAAGTGCTTTTCAATTGTCTGTGACTAGGGCTACGTGAAGAGGAAACAAACCATAGAGACAAAACTGAGAACTCCTTCATTTTGTCAAGTTTCAAAGAGCTACTACAAACCATGTTGGATTTAGAGTTCCAAATTCATCTATCTATATCGGAGAGAACAGAGTGAAACCTAAAAATATAAACTGCTACTGTAAACGAACACTTCAAACTAGAAGAACAAAATTTGGTGAGTCAAGTGGTATTTGTGTACCGATCATTACCACCAAGTATCATCAAGATTGGGTGAAAAAATATTTGCTGGTTATTCGGAAAGTAGTTATTTCTTGGAAGCTTTGCAACCCCTTTCAATGAAAGTGCTTTTCCACAGTCTGTGCCTAGGGCTACTTGAAGAGGAAACAAACCATAGAGACAAAACTGAGAACTCCGTTATTTTGTCAAGTTTCAAAGAGCTACTACAAACCATGTTGGATTTAGAGTTCCAAATTCTTCTATCTATATAGGAGAGAACAGAGGGGAAACCTAAATATAAAAACTGCTACTGTAGACCAACGCTTCAATCTACAAGAACACAATTTGGTGAGCCAAGTGGGATTTGTGTACTGATCATTACCACCAAGCATCATCAAGATTGGGTGAAAAAATATTTGCTGGTATTTCGGAAACCCGTTATTTCTTAGAAGCTTTGCAACCCCTCTCAATGAAAGTGCTTTTCCACAGTCTTTGACTAGGGCTACTTGAAGAAAACAAACCATAGTGACAAATCTGAGAACTCCTTTATTTTGTCAAGTTTCAAAGAGCTACTACAAACCATGTTGGATTTAGAGTTCCAAATTCATCTATCTATATAGGAGAGAACAGAGTGAAACCTAAATGTAAAAACTGCTACTGTAAACGAACGCTTCAACCTAGAAGAACACAATTTTGTGAGCCAAGTGGGAATTGTGTACTGATCATTACCACCTAGTATCATCAAGATTGGGTGAAAATATATTTGCTGGTATTTCGGAAGCTATTTATTTCTTGGAAGCTTGGCAACCCCTTTCAATGAAAGTGCTTCTCCACAGTCTGTGCCTAGGGCTACTTGAAGAGGAAACAAACCATAGAGACAAAACTGAGAACTCCGTTATTTTGTCAAGTTTCAAAGAGCTACTACTAACCATGTTGGATTTAGAGTTCCAAATTCATCTATCTATATAGGAGAGAACAGTGAATCCTAAATGTAAAAACTGCTACTGCAGATGAATGCTTCAACCTAGAAGAACAAAATTTGGTGAGCCAAGTGGGATTTGTGTACTTGTCATTACCACCACGTATCATCCAGATTGGGTGAAAAAATATTTGCTGGTATATCGGAAACTCGTAATTTCTTCGAAGCTTGGCAACCCCTTTCAATGAAAGTGCTTTTGAACAGTTTCGGCTTAGGGCTACTTGAAGAGGAAACAAACCATAGAGACAAAACTGAGAACTACTTTTATTTGTCAAGTTTCAAAGAGCTACTACAAACCATGTTGGATTTAGAGTTCCATATTCATCTATCTATATAAGAGAGAACAGAGTGAAACTTAAATATAAAAATTGCTAATGTAGACAAACGCTTAAACCTAGAAGAACAAAATTTGGTGAGCCAAGTGGGATTTGTGGACTGATCATTACCACCACGTATCATCAAGATTGGGTGAAAAAGTATTTGCTGGTATTTCGGAAACTTGTAATATTTGGAAGCTTGGCAACTCCTTTCAATGAAAGTGCTTTCCCACAGTATCTGCTTAGGGCTACTTTAAGAGGAAATAAATCAAAGAGACAAAACTGAGAACTACTTTTTTTGTCAAGTTTCAAAGAGCGACTACAAACCATGTTGGATTTAGAGTTCCAAATTTATCTATCTATATAGGAGAGAACAGAGGGAAACCTAAATATAAAAACTGCTACTGTAGACGAATGCTTCAACCTAGACGAACAAAATTTGGCGAGCCAAGTGGGATTTGTGTACCGATAATTACCACCAAGTATCATCAAGATTGGGTTAAAAAATATTTGCTGGTATTTCGGAAACTCGTTATTTCTTAGAAGCCTGGCAACCCCTCTCAATGAAAGTGCTTTTGCACAGTCTGTGCGTAGGGCTACTTGAAGAGGAAACAAAACATAGGACAAAACTGAGAACTCCTTCATTTTGTCAAGTTTCAAAGAGCTACTACAAACCATGTTGGATTTTAGAGTTCCAAATTCATCTAGCTATATAAAGAGAACAGAGTGAAACCTAAAAATAAAAAAAAAAAACTGCTACTGTAAAGGAACACTTCAACCTAGAAGAACACCATTTGGTGACCCAAGTGGTATTTGTGTACTGATCATTACGACCACGTATCATCAGGATTGGGTGAAAAAATATTAGCTGGTATTTCAGAAACTCGTTATTTCTTAGAAGTATCGCAACCCCTCTCAATGAATGTACTTTTCCCAGTCTGTGCCTAGGGCTATTTGAAGAGGAAACAAACCATAGAGAAAAAACGGAGAACATTTTTATTTTGTCAAGTTTCAAAGAGCTACTACAAACCATGTTGGATTTAGATTTCCAAATTCATCTATCTATATAGGAGAGAACAGAGGGAAACCTAAAAATAAAAACTGCTCTTGTAAACGAACGCTTCAACCTAGAAGATCAAAATTTGGTGAGCCAAGTGGGATTTGTGTACTTGTAATTACCACCAAGTATCATCAAGATTGGGTGAAAAAATATTTGCTAGTGTTTCGGAAATCCGTAATTTTTTTGGAGCTTGGCAAACCCTTTCAATGAAAGTGCTTTTTCCCAGTCTCTGCTTAGGGCTACTTGAAGAGGAAAAAATTAATAGAGACAAAACTGAGTACTCCTTTATTTTGTCACGTTTCAAAGAGCTACTACAAACCATGTTGGATTTAGAGTTCCAAATTTATCTATCTATATAGGAGAGAACAGAGGGAAAACTAAAAATAAAAACTGCTACTGTAAACGAACGCTTCAACCTAAAAGAACAAAATTTGGTCAGCCAAGTGGGATTTGTGTACTGATCATTACCACCATGTATCATCAAATTTGGGTGAAAAAATATTTGCTCGTATTTCGAAAACTCGTTATTTCTTAGAAGGTTGGCATCACCTCTCATGAAAGTGCGTTTCCACAGTGTGTGCATAGGGCTACTTGAAGAGGAAAGAATCCATAGAGACAAAACTGAGAACTCTTTTATTTTGTCAAGTTTCAAAGAGCTACTACAAACCATGTTGGATTTAGAGTTCCAAATTTATCTATCTATATAGGAAAGAACAGAGGGAAACCTAAAAATATAAACTGCTACTGTAAACGAACGCTTCAACCTAGAAGAACAAAATTTGGTTAGCCAAGTGGGATTTGTGTACTTGTCATTACCACCAAGTATCTTCAAGATTGGGTGAAAAAATATTTGCTGGTATTTCAGAAACTCGATATTTCTTAGAAGCCTGGCAACCCCTCTCAATGAAAGTGCTTTTCCACAGTCTCTGCCTAGGGCTACTTGAAGAGGAAACAAAACATAGAGACAAAACTGAGAACTTCTTCATTTTGTCAAGTTTCAAAGAGCTACTACAAACCATGTTGGATTTAGAGTTCCAAATTCATCTATCTATATAAGAGAGAACAGAGTGAAACCTAAATATTAAAACTGCTACTGTAGATGAACGCTTAAACCTAGAAGAACAAAATTTGTTGAGCCAAGTGCGATTTGTGGACTTATCATTACCACACAGTATCATCAAGATTGGGTGAAAAAATATTTGCTTGTGTTTCGGAAACTCGTTATTTCATAGAAGCTTGACAACCCCTCGCAATGAAAGTAATTTTCCACAGTCTGTGCATATGGCTACTTGAAGAGGAAACAAACCTTAGAGACAAAACTGAGAACTCCTTTATTTTCTCAAGTTTCAAACAGGTACTACAAACCATGTTGGATTTAGACTTCTAAATTTATCTATCTATATAAGAGAGAACAGAGTGAAACCTAAATATAAAAACTGCTACTGTAGACGAAGTCTTTAAGCTAGAAAAAGAAAATTTGGTGGCCAAGTGGGATTTGTGTACTGATCATTACCACCAAGTATCATCAATATTGGGTGAAAAATATTTGCTGGTATTTCAGAAACTCGTTATTTCTTGGAAGCTTGGCAACCCCTTTCAATGAAAGTGCATTTCCACAGTCTGTGCCTAGGGCGACTTGAAGTGGAAACAAAGTATAGGGACAATACTGAGAACTCCTGTATTTTGTCACGTTTCAAAGAGCTACTACAAACCATGTTGAATTTAGAGTTCCAAATTCATCTATCTATATAAGAGAGAACAGAGTGAAACATAAATATAAAAACTGCTACTGTAGACGAACGCTTAAACCCAGAAGAACAAAATTTGTTGAGCCAAGTGCGATTTGTGGACTTATCATTACCACCAAGTATCATCAACATTGGGTGAAAAAATATTTGCTGCTATTTCGAAAACTCGTTATTTCGTTGAAGCTTGGCAACCGCTCTCAATTAAAGTGCTTTTCCAAGTCTGTTTATAGGGCTACTTGAAGAGGAAACAAACCATAGAGACAAAACTGTGAAACCCATAATTTCTTGGGAGTTTGACAAACCCTTTCAATGAAAGGGCTTTTCCACAGTCTCTGCTTAGGGCTACTTGAGTAGGAAACAAATCATAGAGACAAAACTAAGAAGTTTTCTATTTTGTCAAGTTTCAAAGAGCTACTACATACCATGTTGGATTTAGAGTTCCAAATTCATCTACCTATAACTCGTTATTTCTTCGAAGCTTGGCAACCCCTCTCAATGAATGTGCTTTTCCCCAGTCTGTGCCTAGGGCTATTTGAAGAGGAAACAAACAATAGAGACAAAACTGAGAACTTTTCTATTTTGTCAAGTTTCAAAGAGCTACTACAAACCATGTTGGATTTATAGTTCCAAATTCATCTATCTATATAGGAGAGAACAGAGGGAAACCTAAAAATATAAACTGCTACTCTAAACGAACGCTTCAACCTAGAAGAACAAGATTTGGTGAGCCAATTGGGATTTGTGTACTTGTCGTTAGTACCAAGTATCATCAAGATTGGGTGAAAAAATATTTGCTGGTATTTCAGAAACTCGTAATTTCTTGGAAGCTTGGCAACCCCTTTCAATGAAAGTGGTTTTCCACAGTCTCTGCTTAGGGCTACTTGAAGAGGAAACAAATCATAGAGACAAAACTGAGAACTCCTTTATTTTGTCAATTTTCAAAGAGCTACTACAAACCATGTTGGATTTAGGGTTCCAAATTCATCTATCTATATGGGAGAGAACAGAGGGAAACCTAAAAATGAAAACTGCTCTTGTAAACGAACGCTTCAAAGTAGAAGAGCAAAATTTGGTGAGCCAAGTGGGATTTGTGTACTTGTAATTACCACCAATTATCATCAAGATTGGGTGAAAAAATATTTGCTGGTATTTTGGAAACCCGTAATTTTTTGTTAGCTTGGCAAACCCTTTCAAGGAAAGTGCTTTTCCACAGTCTCTTCTTAGGGCTACTTGAAGAGGAAACAAATCATAGAGATAAAACTGAGAACTCCTTTACTTTGTCAAGTTTCAAAGAGCTACTACAAACCATGTTGGATTTAGAGTTCCAAATTCATCTATCTATATAGGAGAGAACAGAGGGACACCTAAAAATATAAACTGCAACTGTAAACGAACGCTTCAACTTAGAAGAACCAAACTTGGTGAGTCAAGTGGGATTTGTGTACTGATCATTATCACCAGTATCATCAAGATTGGGTAAAAAAATATTTGCTGGTATTATGGAACTCGTTATTTCTTAGAAGCTTGGCAACAACTCTCAATGAAAGTGCTTTTCCACAGTCTGTGCCAAGGGCTACTTGAAGAAGAAAGAAACCATAGAGACAAAACTGAGAACTCTTTTATTTTGTCAAGTTTCAAAGACCTACTACAAACCATGTTGGATTTAGAGTTCCAAATTCATCTATCTATATAAGAGAGAACAGAGTGAAACGTAAATATAAAAACTGCTACTGTAGACGAACGCTTCAACCTAGAAGAACAAAGTTTTTTGAGCCAAGTGAGATTTGTGTATTGATTATTACCACCAAGTATCATCAAGATTGGGTGAAAAAATATTTGCTGGTTTTTCGGAAACTCGTTATTTCTTAGAAGCTTGGGAAACCCTCTCAATGAAAGTGCTTTTCCACAGTCTGTGCCTAGGGCTACTTGAAGAGGAAACAAACCATAGAGAGAAAACTGAGAACTCCTTTATTTTGTCAAGTTTCAAAGAGGTACTACAAACCATGTTGGATTTAGAGTTCCAAATTTATCTATCTATATAGCAGAGAACAGAGTAAAACGTAAAAATAAAAACTGCTACTGTATACGAACGCTTCAACCGAGAAGAACAAAATTTTGTGAGCCAAGTGGGATTTGTGTACTTGTCATTACCACCACGTATCATCAAGTTGGGTGAAACAGTATTTGCTGGTATTTCGAAACTCGTTATTTCTTAGAAGCTTGGCAACCCCTCTCAATGAAAGTGCTTTTCCACAGTCTGTGCCTAGGGCTAATTGAAGAGAAAACAAATCATAGAGACAAAACTGAGAACTCCTTTTTTTTGTCAAGTTTCAAAGCGCTACTTCACACCATGCTGGATTTAGAGTTCCAAATTCAGCTATCTATATAGGAGAGAACAGAGGGAAACCTACAAATATACACTGCTAGTGTCAAGGAACACTTCAACATAGAAGAACACAAAATGGGGAGCCAAGTGGGATTTGTGTACTGATCATTACCACCATGTATCATCAAGATTGGGTGAAAAAATATTTGCTGGTGTTTCGGAAACTCATTATTTCTTAGAAGCTTGGCAACCCCTCTTAATTAAAGTGCTTTTCCACAGTCAGTGCCTAGGGCTATTTCAAGAGGAAACAAACAGTACAGACAAAACTGAGTACTCCTTTATTTTGTCAAGTTTCAAAGAGCTACTACAAACCATGTTGGATTTAGAGTTCCTAATTCATCTATCTGTATACGAGAGAACAGAGGGAAACCTAAAAATAAAAACTGCTCTTGTAAACGAATGCTTCAACCTAGAAGAGCAAAATTTGGTGAGCCAAGTGGGATTTGTGTACTTGTAATTACCACCAAGTATCATCAAGATTGGGTGAAAAAATATTTTCTGGTATTTTGGAAACCCGTAATTTTTGGGGAGCTTGGCAAACCCTTTCCATGAAAACGCTTTTCCACAGTCTCTGCTTACGGCTACTTGAAGAGGAAAAAAGTCATAGAGACAAATCTGAGAACTCCTTTATTTTGTCAAGTTTCAAAGAGCTACTACAAACCATGCTGGATTTAGAGTTCCAAATTCATCTATCTATATAGGAAAGAACAGAGGGAAACCTAAAAATATAAACTGCTACTGTAAACGAACGCTTCAACCTAGAAGAACAAAATTTGGTTAGCCAAGTGGGATTTGTGTACTGATCATTACCACCAAGTATCATCAAGATTGGTGAAGAAATATTTGCTGGTATTTCAGAAACTCGTTATTTCATGGAAGCTTGGCAACCCTTTTCAATGAAAGTGCATTTCCACAGTCTGTGCCAAGGGCGACTTGAAGTGGAAACAAACCATAGGGGACAAAACTGAGAACTCCTTTATTTTATCAATTTTCAAAGAGCTACTACAAACCATGTTGGATTTACTGTTCCAAATTCATCTATCTATATAGGAGAGAAGAGAGTGAAACCTAAATATAAAAACTGCTACTGTAGACGAACGCTTCAACCTAGAAGAACAAAATTTGGTGAGCCAAGTGGGATTTGTGTACTTGTCATTACCACCACGTATCATCAAGATTGGGTGAAAAAGTATTTGCTGGTATTTCGGAAACTTGTAAGTTCTTGGAAGCTTGGCAACTCCTTTCAATGAAAGTGCTTTTTCACAGTCTCTGCTTAGGGCTACTTGAAGAGGAAACAAATCATAGAGACAAAACTGAGAACTACTTCTTTTTGTCAATTTTCAAAGCGCTACTACAAACCATGCTGGATTTTGAGTTCCAAATTCAGCTGTCTATATAGGAGAGAACAGAGGGAAACCTAAAAATAAATACTGCTACTGTAAAGGAACACTTCAACCTAGAAGAGCAAATTGGGTGAGCAAAGGGGGATTGTGTACCGATCATTACCACCAGGTATCATCAAGATCGGGCGAAAAAATATTTGCTAGTATTTCTGAAACTCGTTATTTCGTAGAAGCTTTCAACCTCTCAAAATGAAAGTGCATTTCCACTGTCTGTGCCTAGGGCTATTGAAGAGGAAACAAACCATAGAGACGATACTGAGAACTCCTGTATATTGTCAAGTTTCAAAGAGCTACTACAAACCATGTTGGATTTAGGGTTCCAAATTCATCTATCTATATAAGAAAGAACAGAGTGAAACCTAAATATAAAAACTGCTACTGTAGACGAACGCTTAAACCTAGAAGAACAAAATTTGTTGAGCCAAGTGCGATTTGTGGACTTATCATTACCACCAAGTATTATCAAGATTATGTGAAAAAATATTTGCTGGTATTTCGGAAACTCGTTATTTCTTGGATGCTTGGCAACCCCTTTCAGTGAAAGTGCTTTTCCTCAGTCTGTGCCTAGGGCTACTTGAAGAAGAAACAAACCATAGAGACAAAACTGAGAACTATTTTATTTTGTCAAGTATCAGTGAGCTACAACAAACCATGTTGGATTTACAGTTCCAAATTCATCTATCTATATAGGAGAGAACAGAGGGACACCTAAAAATATAAACTGCAACTGTAAACGAACGCTTCAACTTAGAAGAACCAAACTTGGTGAGTCAAGTGGGATTTGTGTACTGATCATTATCACCAGTATCATCAAGATTGGGTAAAAAAATATTTGCTGGTATTTTGGAAACCCGTAATTTTTGTTAGCTTGGCAAACCCTTTCAAGGAAAGTGCTTTTCCACAGTCTCTTCTTAGGGCTACTTGAAGAGGAAACAAATCATAGAGATAAAACTGAGAACTCCTTTACTTTGTCAAGTTTCAAAGAGCTACTACAAACCATGTTGGATTTAGAGTTCCAAATTCATCTATCTATATAGGAGAGAACAGAGGGACACCTAAAAATATAAACTGCAACTGTAAACGAACGCTTCAACTTAGAAGAACCAAACTTGGTGAGTCAAGTGGGATTTGTGTACTGATCATTATCACCAGTATCATCAAGATTGGGTAAAAAAATATTTGCTGGTATTATGGAAACTCGTTATTTCTTAGAAGCTTGGCAACAACTCTCAATGAAAGTGCTTTTCCCACAGTCTGTGCCAAGGGCTACTTGAAGAAGAAAGAAACCATAGAGACAAAACTGAGAACTCTTTTATTTTGTCAAGTTTCAAAGACCTACTACAAACCATGTTGGATTTAGAGTTCCAAATTCATCTATCTATATAAGAGAGAACAGAGTGAAACGTAAATATAAAACTGCTACTGTAGACGAACGCTTCAACCTAGAAGAACAAAGTTTTTTGAGCCAAGTGAGATTTGTGTATTGATTATTACCACCAAGTATCATCAAGATTGGGTGAAAAAATATTTGCTGGTTTTTCGGAAACTCGTTATTTCTTAGAAGCTTGGGAAACCCTCTCAATGAAAGTGCTTTTCCACAGTCTGTGCCTAGGGCTACTTGAAGAGGAAACAAACCATAGAGAGAAAACTGAGAACTCCTTTATTTTGTCAAGTTTCAAAGAGGTACTACAAACCATGTTGGATTTAGAGTTCCAAATTTATCTATCTATATAGCAGAGAACAGAGTAAAACGTAAAAATAAAAACTGCTACTGTATACGAACGCTTCAACCGAGAAGAACAAAATTTTGTGAGCCAAGTGGGATTTGTGTACTTGTCATTACCACCACGTATCATCAAGTTTGGGTGAAACAGTATTTGCTGGTATTTCGAAACTCGTTATTTCTTAGAAGCTTGGCAACCCCTCTCAATGAAAGTGCTTTTCCACAGTCTGTGCCTAGGGCTAATTGAAGAGAAAACAAATCATAGAGACAAAACTGAGAACTCCTTTTTTTTGTCAAGTTTCAAAGCGCTACTTCACACCATGCTGGATTTAGAGTTCCAAATTCAGCTATCTATATAGGAGAGAACAGAGGGAAACCTACAAATATACACTGCTAGTGTCAAGGAACACTTCAACATAGAAGAACACAAAATGGGGAGCCAAGTGCGAGATATTGTGTACTGATCATTACCACCATGATATCATCATGATTG
>NW_027514820.1:0-119631 GCF_048772815.1 Callospermophilus lateralis | reverse complement strand
GAGTGAGTTTAAAGTGTGGTTTCCAATTCCCAAACGTTAAATTACAGCAGACGGGATAGAGAGAGAAGATGGGAGGGCAGGAGAGGGGGGATAGTAGAGGCTAGAAAAGGTAGCAGAATACAACAGTTACTAACATGGCATTTTGTAAAAACGTGGATGTGTAAACAATGTGATTGTGCAATCTGTATATGGGGTCAAAATGGGAGTTCATAACTCACTTGAATCTAATGTAGGAAATATGGTATCTCAAGAGCTATGTAAGGTTTTAAGCAACCAATATAAAAAAGAGGTCTTCATTTTTCTTTGTAGTTGAGATCTCCTGTTTCCGTGACATGTTTAGTTGTGTTCTCTCCTTTAGTCCTCCCATGCTCTAGATATTCTGATATGGAAAAACTAGCTGAAATGCCCAACCAGTCTCTAAATCAGTGACACTTTTTCATTAAGCCTAAAGTCACTTTACAATTGCTATAGTCATTCAAAATACACTTCTTTGTTGGGAGTTTAAAAGATATTTCCATCATCTAGATTACAAGTGCCTAGAACTCCCATTCTTCTTTATGTAAGAGTGGCTTCATCAGATTAAATGCTGTTCTCTGGAATAACATAAAATAGGAATAATTGACTCATAAGATTCTTACGTAAACCATCTTTATTTACAAAATACTATCTTAAGAATTATTGTTTCATTGAGCTTCAATTGGAGCCAAAGTATAGTCAATTACTGAACTAAAAGCAGTTACTTAAAAACTAAAAAGGAGAGATAAGTCAAATTACATTTGAAGAGAGCAACAGCATGAGGTTTCTTGTTTGGTTGAAAAAAAAGGTCCTCTTCTCATGAACTGACTCCTTGGGTCAACTGGAAACAAGGCACCTCTGACTGGAGGGAAAGGTGCCAACACAGAGCCAGAGCCAGTTGCTTGGTTTTCAGCATGGAGAGGTGAATCAGGCACATCAGAGTCCAAAGGAGGCATATTAGGAATTCTGTGTTCTGCTGGTCCCGATGCTCTACCACAATTTGAGTAAAACCTATCTTGCCTTTGTAGAGGAAGACGTGCATCAGAAGAATATGGTTGGCCTGGCGGAGGGATCATCAGCCTGCTGGCCTGTTCCCCTGGAGGAGAGAGGGGCCCAGTCTGAGAAGGTGCTCTCTGAAAATCAGTGAACTTATGACAGCTGGATTCTCTTCCTTTACTGCTAGTCGCATGGTCCAGAGGATTCTCCAGGGCCCCTTGACCCTCTTCCTCCTCCCACTGGAGTGAAAGGTGAGAGTGTGAGTGGACCACTCTTTTCAGAATGAGGAGGTCTCCTTTCAGATGAAGGGTGACCTATTGGTGAGGGCCCATTTGGAGAAGGCTTTCTGCCCATTGCTGAGTTGGAAACATCCAGTGCATCATAGGGATCTTTTTCTACAAGTTCAAATCTAAGCTCCTTCTCAGTTAATTTCTGTCTGTTGCGTGCATTTTGTTTCCTGAAATAACTGAGGTTTCTTTCAGCAATCCGAGCTGCCAACTCACTAGCATGTGCTTCTTTCTCAGAGGAAATAATCTTCCCCAGACAGGAACGAATGGTACTCTGCAATTGTTCTTCAAGATATTGGGCTCTCTTTCTGTAGGTCTCCAGCTCTTTTATTGTATGGCTCATCTTTTCTTCGACTTTGGAAAGTTTCTCCTTTTGCTCCACACGGCAGTTTTCCTCCACTCTTAATTTCCTGTGCAGTTTCATCATATTTTCTTGATAGCGTTCCATCATGACTTGAAAGTTCTTCTGTAGGGTCTCATTCTCACTTTGCAGCTGTGCATTTTCTGACTGCAAGGATGCCTGTTCAGTCTGCAGACTTTTAAGGTGTTCTGTAAGGTCTTCCGTGGTTTTCTCCACTTCAGATGAGAAAGTACATTTTTGATTTCTTCCTCCTTCCAAGATTTCTAAGGAGGCCGTTAGCTTATCACCATAAACCAGGTTCCTCAAAGCTCCTTTGGACTCATCCTCCAAGTGAGCACCAATTTCGGGTTCACTCGTCTTTCCCAGTTCCCGGTGACCACCATCCCTTTGGGCTCCCAGGCTTGGAGAAGATCTATCCTTCATCTTCAGCAAGCATTCACTCAGAGACTCCATGTGATTTTCTGTGTCCCTTAGAACTTGTTCTCCAGCTACTTTAGAGTCCTCTAATATGATTTTTGCTTTATATTGGACACCTCCTTGTTGCCTCTGTGCTTCAGCTTCTCCTTGTATTGTTGGTCTCTGCGTTGGCGGAAGTAGGGATCCTTCATTCAAAACCTCTTTGATTGCCAGCTTCAGTTCTTCCTCATTCACTTGAAAGAGTCTCCAGTTTGTTTTAGCTTCAGCTATTTGTGATCTGAGGGATTCAGATTCACCTTGGAGGGACTGTGTCCTTCTTGATAGATGCGCCATCGTTTCATCCTGTTGACCATGTTGAGCCTTCTGTGCTTTGAGCTCTTCTTCTAGAAAGAGCATTTCAACGCCATGGCTGGATTCGGGCCTATGCAGCTTTTCGTCGGTTGCCTCCAGCTGTTGTGCTTCTCTTGAACCCTTCTCAAACCTGCAATCCTTTAAAGATGATTCTAAGCCTTCATGTTCTTTTTCAACAAGGCTCACTTTTTCAAGAAGTCCACATTTTGCCTCAATAAGTCCAGCAAGATTTAGAGCCAGACTTTTTTCTCTTCCCACGTAAAGCCTGCTACGAACCGACTGAAAACCTCTCCAGAAAAGTGAGAGAACAGCAACAAATCCAGGAGCTGTACACATCACCAACTCCCAAGGAAAGCCATAAGGAAGATGGCCTGGCTTCATGTCTTCGGACAATGCTGCCACAACCCTGGGTGCTTCTTCCAGAACCACCCACTAGGATGGCTGAGAGGCAGCCCTTGGCTCCTCCATCACGCCAAGACAGCTTTGGCTCTTGCCACCACAACCACAGCCTGCCCAGGCAGGCCAACACAGGCTGTGGACACTCAGGTGTTTGGTCAGGAACTCCAACCTGCACCAGGCAACGGAGCAGACCACTGTGATCCCCTTCAGGGGCTGAGCGTATGGTGGGTGGTGGGCGTATGGCGGTGGGAGCCATGATCAAAGGCTCCCAGGAGCCTTGTTGTGCTCAACTGCCCATCAGGGGAGTCTTGTCCGCTTCCCTACCCAGTGCATCCTCATGTGCCACAGGTTTAGGTCCCTCCCACTCCAGCCAGAGAGAATTCCTCTCCATGCCACCCACCCCTTGATTTGGTTTAGGCCAGGCCAAGGCGGGGTTAGTAGGAAGATTCCATCCAGTCATAATAACATTCAGTTTGATGTCACTCAAATTCTAAAGCTGACTAAACTGTTCAAACAGCTTTTATGGCCTCTATTGGTCTTTGTGTCCCTTGCCTTTTGTTTGAGTGACTCAGTCCTTTCCCTGCCCTTGTGCTCTCCCTATTTCCTACCTTCCTTGCTTCCTTCCTCCCTTCCTGGGTTTTCTCCTTTTCTTCTTCCTTCTTTTCTACCTCCCTGCATCCCTCCAACTTTGCCTTCCTCCCTTCCAACTTTCTCTCTCCCCCTCCCTCCCTTTTCTTTTCTTGCAAGTGTTTGGGGTGAAAGTCCATGGCAGGCCAGCCCCAAGCTAGGCAAGGTCACTGCCACTGAGCTACAACATCCCCAGACCTGCTGCCACTTCCTATGCAAGTCACTTGAATTATCTCTAAAGAGAAACTCTCACATTAGTCTACTTTCAAAGTAATTTCAGAAGAGTTGCTAACATGGGCATAAATCAGTTATGACAAGTCATTTATGAAAAGCACGGCACAGCTAATGTTCCTCCAAAGAAGGAGTTGAAAACTTAATTGGTTTTCAGGTCAGCATTTCTAGACTAGTACAAACCCTCCTAATCCTGATCTCTCCTTAGTCCTATGATTTCTTGAAGTGTCCCCTTTGCTCCTGTTCATGGAGTCATGTGTACAGAAATTATACCTGGTTCTATTGAACTCTACTTAATTCTTTCTCACCTCTGTGCTCCTTTTGCCAAGTCACTCCTCAACACTTACTGTAACCCTTTCAATTTTTTGTCCATTTTCATTTAAAAAACTCTTTCAGAAATTGAACCATTTCGCATGCAGACACAGTCTTCTTGATCTGCTATTAATCCCCCACTACTGACATTGGAAGTTATTGAAATGTACACTTCCGGACCGTTTTCAGATTTTTGATTCCTGTATATCTATCTGTCTATCTATTTACAAACATAACATGGTATTCTGAAAGAATCGTTCTGCTTTTGGAGCTCTACATTGTGTTTTCCAGAAGCAGGCCTATTACACAGAGATGAATCCATGTTACCTAGATTGAGTTCAAACCGGAATGTGCACTCTGATTCCCATTATATTGTTCTACCTACTAATGGACAGTTCAGTTATATCCAGACCTCACCACCTCCCCCATTGAGTAAAACCCTTGTGAAGAGACATGTAGATGCCTTTATGAACATATTGATAATTTTTCATGGCAGTGTTTTCCAAAAACCAGTTAGTAAAATCAATTGATTCCTTTGCAGCCTGAAATTACCTTCATTCCAGTTTACTGGTATAAGAACCGCAGTATATCAGCAACCATTCTCCAATAGTAGTTCAGGCAGAAGTCATTCTAGATAACAAGCAGTGCCGGATCCTCCATGTATTTTACACAGCCCATGACGGGGGACATCCGTCCATTCGTTTAGAACAACTGATGTTTTATGCTGGCAATTTAGGTTTATTTAAAGGAGTGATTAGAAAACAGGTGAGACAGACTGATTAGATTCAGTATGTATGTTGGCTTTGTTTTTCTAGGCCTGAAGTTTTCACATTTCAATTAATTGTAGGTTAAGTATCAGGCAGATTCTTCACTGGGCTTCAAATGTGATAAAGTTGCTTCTTATTTTTAAGAAGGCCGTTGCAATGCTGCATTTATTTTACACCTCAGTGCTTGTTTTACACACAAGCACACACACCCACACACCACACACATCAACACACACACAAACACATAATTAGAGCACATTTAACACTCAAATAAAGCTTTACCTACTAATTCATAACTAGGGTATTTTTTTTAATAAGTATTGTGTCTTGGTCTCTACTGGGGAAACATGGTTCAATGTGAGTTCTCTGGTTTGTTGTAGGGCAGTGAACGTTCACTTGTTGGCAATGATATAGAAATGGGGAGTAAGAGTTTAAAAGTTTTTACAGTAGGTAGGCAGAGTCAGAGTATGGAATCTAAGAATAAGAAATTGGGGAATTTCCTCTTTGTTTCTTCATTTCAACCTCCTAATAATTCATGTATATTTTCCAAAAGTCTCCCAGAAAACAAGGACTAGGTCAATCCACATATCAGTGAACCATAGCAGAATGCGATTCTGAATTTCATATAAACAGTCATAAAATCAAAAAGACAGGTGCTGGGGTTTTGGCTCAGCACTAGAGTGCTGGCTTCACACTTTCAAAGGTCCTGAGTTGGATCCCCAACACCATACGTGAAAGGAATGAATGAACCAATGCATGAGTGTATGATGAATGAATTAAAGGTATAAGGAGGAGGAGGAAGAGGAGGAGGAGGAGGAGAAATAGAAGAAGATGATGAGAAATTTGACAGAAGGGAAAAAGGGGAGGAGAGTGAGTTTAAAGTGTGGTTTCCAATTCCCAAACGTTAAATTACAGCAGACGGGATAGAGAGAGAAGATGGGAGGGCAGGAGAGGGGGGATAGTAGAGGCTAGAAAAGGTAGCAGAATACAACAGTTACTAACATGGCATTTTGTAAAAACGTGGATGTGTAAACAATGTGATTGTGCAATCTGTATATGGGGTCAAAATGGGAGTTCATAACTCACTTGAATCTAATGTAGGAAATATGGTATCTCAAGAGCTATGTAAGGTTTTAAGCAACCAATATAAAAAAGAGGTCTTCATTTTTCTTTGTAGTTGAGATCTCCTGTTTCCGTGACATGTTTAGTTGTGTTCTCTCCTTTAGTCCTCCCATGCTCTAGATATTCTGATATGGAAAAACTAGCTGAAATGCCCAACCAGTCTCTAAATCAGTGACACTTTTTCATTAAGCCTAAAGTCACTTTACAATTGCTATAGTCATTCAAAATACACTTCTTTGTTGGGAGTTTAAAAGATATTTCCATCATCTAGATTACAAGTGCCTAGAACTCCCATTCTTCTTTATGTAAGAGTGGCTTCATCAGATTAAATGCTGTTCTCTGGAATAACATAAAATAGGAATAATTGACTCATAAGATTCTTACGTAAACCATCTTTATTTACAAAATACTATCTTAAGAATTATTGTTTCATTGAGCTTCAATTGGAGCCAAAGTATAGTCAATTACTGAACTAAAAGCAGTTACTTAAAAACTAAAAAGGAGAGATAAGTCAAATTACATTTGAAGAGAGCAACAGCATGAGGTTTCTTGTTTGGTTGAAAAAAAAGGTCCTCTTCTCATGAACTGACTCCTTGGGTCAACTGGAAACAAGGCACCTCTGACTGGAGGGAAAGGTGCCAACACAGAGCCAGAGCCAGTTGCTTGGTTTTCAGCATGGAGAGGTGAATCAGGCACATCAGAGTCCAAAGGAGGCATATTAGGAATTCTGTGTTCTGCTGGTCCCGATGCTCTACCACAATTTGAGTAAAACCTATCTTGCCTTTGTAGAGGAAGACGTGCATCAGAAGAATATGGTTGGCCTGGCGGAGGGATCATCAGCCTGCTGGCCTGTTCCCCTGGAGGAGAGAGGGGCCCAGTCTGAGAAGGTGCTCTCTGAAAATCAGTGAACTTATGACAGCTGGATTCTCTTCCTTTACTGCTAGTCGCATGGTCCAGAGGATTCTCCAGGGCCCCTTGACCCTCTTCCTCCTCCCACTGGAGTGAAAGGTGAGAGTGTGAGTGGACCACTCTTTTCAGAATGAGGAGGTCTCCTTTCAGATGAAGGGTGACCTATTGGTGAGGGCCCATTTGGAGAAGGCTTTCTGCCCATTGCTGAGTTGGAAACATCCAGTGCATCATAGGGATCTTTTTCTACAAGTTCAAATCTAAGCTCCTTCTCAGTTAATTTCTGTCTGTTGCGTGCATTTTGTTTCCTGAAATAACTGAGGTTTCTTTCAGCAATCCGAGCTGCCAACTCACTAGCATGTGCTTCTTTCTCAGAGGAAATAATCTTCCCCAGACAGGAACGAATGGTACTCTGCAATTGTTCTTCAAGATATTGGGCTCTCTTTCTGTAGGTCTCCAGCTCTTTTATTGTATGGCTCATCTTTTCTTCGACTTTGGAAAGTTTCTCCTTTTGCTCCACACGGCAGTTTTCCTCCACTCTTAATTTCCTGTGCAGTTTCATCATATTTTCTTGATAGCGTTCCATCATGACTTGAAAGTTCTTCTGTAGGGTCTCATTCTCACTTTGCAGCTGTGCATTTTCTGACTGCAAGGATGCCTGTTCAGTCTGCAGACTTTTAAGGTGTTCTGTAAGGTCTTCCGTGGTTTTCTCCACTTCAGATGAGAAAGTACATTTTTGATTTCTTCCTCCTTCCAAGATTTCTAAGGAGGCCGTTAGCTTATCACCATAAACCAGGTTCCTCAAAGCTCCTTTGGACTCATCCTCCAAGTGAGCACCAATTTCGGGTTCACTCGTCTTTCCCAGTTCCCGGTGACCACCATCCCTTTGGGCTCCCAGGCTTGGAGAAGATCTATCCTTCATCTTCAGCAAGCATTCACTCAGAGACTCCATGTGATTTTCTGTGTCCCTTAGAACTTGTTCTCCAGCTACTTTAGAGTCCTCTAATATGATTTTTGCTTTATATTGGACACCTCCTTGTTGCCTCTGTGCTTCAGCTTCTCCTTGTATTGTTGGTCTCTGCGTTGGCGGAAGTAGGGATCCTTCATTCAAAACCTCTTTGATTGCCAGCTTCAGTTCTTCCTCATTCACTTGAAAGAGTCTCCAGTTTGTTTTAGCTTCAGCTATTTGTGATCTGAGGGATTCAGATTCACCTTGGAGGGACTGTGTCCTTCTTGATAGATGCGCCATCGTTTCATCCTGTTGACCATGTTGAGCCTTCTGTGCTTTGAGCTCTTCTTCTAGAAAGAGCATTTCAACGCCATGGCTGGATTCGGGCCTATGCAGCTTTTCGTCGGTTGCCTCCAGCTGTTGTGCTTCTCTTGAACCCTTCTCAAACCTGCAATCCTTTAAAGATGATTCTAAGCCTTCATGTTCTTTTTCAACAAGGCTCACTTTTTCAAGAAGTCCACATTTTGCCTCAATAAGTCCAGCAAGATTTAGAGCCAGCCTTTTTTCTCTTCCCACGTAAAGCCTGCTACGAACCGACTGAAAACCTCTCCAGAAAAGTGAGAGAACAGCAACAAATCCAGGAGCTGTACACATCACCAACTCCCAAGGAAAGCCATAAGGAAGATGGCCTGGCTTCATGTCTTCGGACAATGCTGCCACAACCCTGGGTGCTTCTTCCAGAACCACCCACTAGGATGGCTGAGAGGCAGCCCTTGGCTCCTCCATCACGCCAAGACAGCTTTGGCTCTTGCCACCACAACCACAGCCTGCCCAGGCAGGCCAACACAGGCTGTGGACACTCAGGTGTTTGGTCAGGAACTCCAACCTGCACCAGGCAACGGAGCAGACCACTGTGATCCCCTTCAGGGGCTGAGCGTATGGTGGGTGGTGGGCGTATGGCGGTGGGAGCCATGATCAAAGGCTCCCAGGAGCCTTGTTGTGCTCAACTGCCCATCAGGGGAGTCTTGTCCGCTTCCCTACCCAGTGCATCCTCATGTGCCACAGGTTTAGGTCCCTCCCACTCCAGCCAGAGAGAATTCCTCTCCATGCCACCCACCCCTTGATTTGGTTTAGGCCAGGCCAAGGCGGGGTTAGTAGGAAGATTCCATCCAGTCATAATAACATTCAGTTTGATGTCACTCAAATTCTAAAGCTGACTAAACTGTTCAAACAGCTTTTATGGCCTCTATTGGTCTTTGTGTCCCTTGCCTTTTGTTTGAGTGACTCAGTCCTTTCCCTGCCCTTGTGCTCTCCCTATTTCCTACCTTCCTTGCTTCCTTCCTCCCTTCCTGGGTTTTCTCCTTTTCTTCTTCCTTCTTTTCTACCTCCCTGCATCCCTCCAACTTTGCCTTCCTCCCTTCCAACTTTCTCTCTCCCCCTCCCTCCCTTTTCTTTTCTTGCAAGTGTTTGGGGTGAAAGTCCATGGCAGGCCAGCCCCAAGCTAGGCAAGGTCACTGCCACTGAGCTACAACATCCCCAGACCTGCTGCCACTTCCTATGCAAGTCACTTGAATTATCTCTAAAGAGAAACTCTCACATTAGTCTACTTTCAAAGTAATTTCAGAAGAGTTGCTAACATGGGCATAAATCAGTTATGACAAGTCATTTATGAAAAGCACGGCACAGCTAATGTTCCTCCAAAGAAGGAGTTGAAAACTTAATTGGTTTTCAGGTCAGCATTTCTAGACTAGTACAAACCCTCCTAATCCTGATCTCTCCTTAGTCCTATGATTTCTTGAAGTGTCCCCTTTGCTCCTGTTCATGGAGTCATGTGTACAGAAATTATACCTGGTTCTATTGAACTCTACTTAATTCTTTCTCACCTCTGTGCTCCTTTTGCCAAGTCACTCCTCAACACTTACTGTAACCCTTTCAATTTTTTGTCCATTTTCATTTAAAAAACTCTTTCAGAAATTGAACCATTTCGCATGCAGACACAGTCTTCTTGATCTGCTATTAATCCCCCACTACTGACATTGGAAGTTATTGAAATGTACACTTCCGGACCGTTTTCAGATTTTTGATTCCTGTATATCTATCTGTCTATCTATTTACAAACATAACATGGTATTCTGAAAGAATCGTTCTGCTTTTGGAGCTCTACATTGTGTTTTCCAGAAGCAGGCCTATTACACAGAGATGAATCCATGTTACCTAGATTGAGTTCAAACCGGAATGTGCACTCTGATTCCCATTATATTGTTCTACCTACTAATGGACAGTTCAGTTATATCCAGACCTCACCACCTCCCCCATTGAGTAAAACCCTTGTGAAGAGACATGTAGATGCCTTTATGAACATATTGATAATTTTTCATGGCAGTGTTTTCCAAAAACCAGTTAGTAAAATCAATTGATTCCTTTGCAGCCTGAAATTACCTTCATTCCAGTTTACTGGTATAAGAAGCGCAGTATATCACCCACCATTCTCCAATAGTAGTTCAGGCAGAAGTCATTCTAGATAACAAGCAGTGCCGGATCCTCCATGTATTTTACACAGCCCATGACGGGGGACATCCGTCCATTCGTTTAGAACAACTGATGTTTTATGCTGGCAATTTAGGTTTATTTAAAGGAGTGATTAGAAAACAGGTGAGACAGACTGATTAGATTCAGTATGTATGTTGGCTTTGTTTTTCTAGGCCTGAAGTTTTCACATTTCAATTAATTGTAGGTTAAGTATCAGGCAGATTCTTCACTGGGCTTCAAATGTGATAAAGTTGCTTCTTATTTTTAAGAAGGCCGTTGCAATGCTGCATTTATTTTACACCTCAGTGCTTGTTTTACACACAAGCACACACACCCACACACCACACACATCAACACACACACAAACACATAATTAGAGCACATTTAACACTCAAATAAAGCTTTACCTACTAATTCATAACTAGGGTATTTTTTTTAATAAGTATTGTGTCTTGGTCTCTACTGGGGAAACATGGTTCAATGTGAGTTCTCTGGTTTGTTGTAGGGCAGTGAACGTTCACTTGTTGGCAATGATATAGAAATGGGGAGTAAGAGTTTAAAAGTTTTTACAGTAGGTAGGCAGAGTCAGAGTATGGAATCTAAGAATAAGAAATTGGGGAATTTCCTCTTTGTTTCTTCATTTCAACCTCCTAATAATTCATGTATATTTTCCAAAAGTCTCCCAGAAAACAAGGACTAGGTCAATCCACATATCAGTGAACCATAGCAGAATGCGATTCTGAATTTCATATAAACAGTCATAAAATCAAAAAGACAGGTGCTGGGGTTTTGGCTCAGCACTAGAGTGCTGGCTTCACACTTTCAAAGGTCCTGAGTTGGATCCCCAACACCATACGTGAAAGGAATGAATGAACCAATGCATGAGTGTATGATGAATGAATTAAAGGTATAAGGAGGAGGAGGAAGAGGAGGAGGAGGAGGAGAAATAGAAGAAGATGATGAGAAATTTGACAGAAGGGAAAAAGGGGAGGAGAGTGAGTTTAAAGTGTGGTTTCCAATTCCCAAACGTTAAATTACAGCAGACGGGATAGAGAGAGAAGATGGGAGGGCAGGAGAGGGGGGATAGTAGAGGCTAGAAAAGGTAGCAGAATACAACAGTTACTAACATGGCATTTTGTAAAAACGTGGATGTGTAAACAATGTGATTGTGCAATCTGTATATGGGGTCAAAATGGGAGTTCATAACTCACTTGAATCTAATGTAGGAAATATGGTATCTCAAGAGCTATGTAAGGTTTTAAGCAACCAATATAAAAAAGAGGTCTTCATTTTTCTTTGTAGTTGAGATCTCCTGTTTCCGTGACATGTTTAGTTGTGTTCTCTCCTTTAGTCCTCCCATGCTCTAGATATTCTGATATGGAAAAACTAGCTGAAATGCCCAACCAGTCTCTAAATCAGTGACACTTTTTCATTAAGCCTAAAGTCACTTTACAATTGCTATAGTCATTCAAAATACACTTCTTTGTTGGGAGTTTAAAAGATATTTCCATCATCTAGATTACAAGTGCCTAGAACTCCCATTCTTCTTTATGTAAGAGTGGCTTCATCAGATTAAATGCTGTTCTCTGGAATAACATAAAATAGGAATAATTGACTCATAAGATTCTTACGTAAACCATCTTTATTTACAAAATACTATCTTAAGAATTATTGTTTCATTGAGCTTCAATTGGAGCCAAAGTATAGTCAATTACTGAACTAAAAGCAGTTACTTAAAAACTAAAAAGGAGAGATAAGTCAAATTACATTTGAAGAGAGCAACAGCATGAGGTTTCTTGTTTGGTTGAAAAAAAAGGTCCTCTTCTCATGAACTGACTCCTTGGGTCAACTGGAAACAAGGCACCTCTGACTGGAGGGAAAGGTGCCAACACAGAGCCAGAGCCAGTTGCTTGGTTTTCAGCATGGAGAGGTGAATCAGGCACATCAGAGTCCAAAGGAGGCATATTAGGAATTCTGTGTTCTGCTGGTCCCGATGCTCTACCACAATTTGAGTAAAACCTATCTTGCCTTTGTAGAGGAAGACGTGCATCAGAAGAATATGGTTGGCCTGGCGGAGGGATCATCAGCCTGCTGGCCTGTTCCCCTGGAGGAGAGAGGGGCCCAGTCTGAGAAGGTGCTCTCTGAAAATCAGTGAACTTATGACAGCTGGATTCTCTTCCTTTACTGCTAGTCGCATGGTCCAGAGGATTCTCCAGGGCCCCTTGACCCTCTTCCTCCTCCCACTGGAGTGAAAGGTGAGAGTGTGAGTGGACCACTCTTTTCAGAATGAGGAGGTCTCCTTTCAGATGAAGGGTGACCTATTGGTGAGGGCCCATTTGGAGAAGGCTTTCTGCCCATTGCTGAGTTGGAAACATCCAGTGCATCATAGGGATCTTTTTCTACAAGTTCAAATCTAAGCTCCTTCTCAGTTAATTTCTGTCTGTTGCGTGCATTTTGTTTCCTGAAATAACTGAGGTTTCTTTCAGCAATCCGAGCTGCCAACTCACTAGCATGTGCTTCTTTCTCAGAGGAAATAATCTTCCCCAGACAGGAACGAATGGTACTCTGCAATTGTTCTTCAAGATATTGGGCTCTCTTTCTGTAGGTCTCCAGCTCTTTTATTGTATGGCTCATCTTTTCTTCGACTTTGGAAAGTTTCTCCTTTTGCTCCACACGGCAGTTTTCCTCCACTCTTA
This sequence comes from Callospermophilus lateralis, assembly GCF_048772815.1. Taxonomy (NCBI): domain Eukaryota; kingdom Metazoa; phylum Chordata; class Mammalia; order Rodentia; family Sciuridae; genus Callospermophilus; species Callospermophilus lateralis. The sequence goes on along the minus strand of NW_027514820.1, from coordinate 106,666 downwards.
ATTTCCTGTGCAGTTTCATCATATTTTCTTGATAGCGTTCCATCATGACTTGAAAGTTCTTCTGTAGGGTCTCATTCTCACTTTGCAGCTGTGCATTTTCTGACTGCAAGGATGCCTGTTCAGTCTGCAGACTTTTAAGGTGTTCTGTAAGGTCTTCCGTGGTTTTCTCCACTTCAGATGAGAAAGTACATTTTTGATTTCTTCCTCCTTCCAAGATTTCTAAGGAGGCCGTTAGCTTATCACCATAAACCAGGTTCCTCAAAGCTCCTTTGGACTCATCCTCCAAGTGAGCACCAATTTCGGGTTCACTCGTCTTTCCCAGTTCCCGGTGACCACCATCCCTTTGGGCTCCCAGGCTTGGAGAAGATCTATCCTTCATCTTCAGCAAGCATTCACTCAGAGACTCCATGTGATTTTCTGTGTCCCTTAGAACTTGTTCTCCAGCTACTTTAGAGTCCTCTAATATGATTTTTGCTTTATATTGGACACCTCCTTGTTGCCTCTGTGCTTCAGCTTCTCCTTGTATTGTTGGTCTCTGCGTTGGCGGAAGTAGGGATCCTTCATTCAAAACCTCTTTGATTGCCAGCTTCAGTTCTTCCTCATTCACTTGAAAGAGTCTCCAGTTTGTTTTAGCTTCAGCTATTTGTGATCTGAGGGATTCAGATTCACCTTGGAGGGACTGTGTCCTTCTTGATAGATGCGCCATCGTTTCATCCTGTTGACCATGTTGAGCCTTCTGTGCTTTGAGCTCTTCTTCTAGAAAGAGCATTTCAACGCCATGGCTGGATTCGGGCCTATGCAGCTTTTCGTCGGTTGCCTCCAGCTGTTGTGCTTCTCTTGAACCCTTCTCAAACCTGCAATCCTTTAAAGATGATTCTAAGCCTTCATGTTCTTTTTCAACAAGGCTCACTTTTTCAAGAAGTCCACATTTTGCCTCAATAAGTCCAGCAAGATTTAGAGCCAGCCTTTTTTCTCTTCCCACGTAAAGCCTGCTACGAACCGACTGAAAACCTCTCCAGAAAAGTGAGAGAACAGCAACAAATCCAGGAGCTGTACACATCACCAACTCCCAAGGAAAGCCATAAGGAAGATGGCCTGGCTTCATGTCTTCGGACAATGCTGCCACAACCCTGGGTGCTTCTTCCAGAACCACCCACTAGGATGGCTGAGAGGCAGCCCTTGGCTCTTCCATCACGCCAAGACAGCTTCGGCTCTTGCCACCACAACCACAGCCTGCCCAGGCAGGCCAACACAGGCTGTGGACACTCAGGTGTTTGGTCAGGAACTCCAACCTGCACCAGGCAACGGAGCAGACCACTGTGATCCCCTTCAGGGGCTGAGCGTATGGTGGGTGGTGGGCGTATGGCGGTGGGAGCCATGATCAAAGGCTCCCAGGAGCCTTGTTGTGCTCAACTGCCCATCAGGGGAGTCTTGTCCGCTTCCCTACCCAGTGCATCCTCATGTGCCACAGGTTTAGGTCCCTCCCACTCCAGCCAGAGAGAATTCCTCTCCATGCCACCCACCCCTTGATTTGGTTTAGGCCAGGCCAAGGCGGGGTTAGTAGGAAGATTCCATCCAGTCATAATAACATTCAGTTTGATGTCACTCAAATTCTAAAGCTGACTAAACTGTTCAAACAGCTTTTATGGCCTCTATTGGTCTTTGTGTCCCTTGCCTTTTGTTTGAGTGACTCAGTCCTTTCCCTGCCCTTGTGCTCTCCCTATTTCCTACCTTCCTTGCTTCCTTCCTCCCTTCCTGGGTTTTCTCCTTTTCTTCTTCCTTCTTTTCTACCTCCCTGCATCCCTCCAACTTTGCCTTCCTCCCTTCCAACTTTCTCTCTCCCCCTCCCTCCCTTTTCTTTTCTTGCAAGTGTTTGGGGTGAAAGTCCATGGCAGGCCAGCCCCAAGCTAGGCAAGGTCACTGCCACTGAGCTACAACATCCCCAGACCTGCTGCCACTTCCTATGCAAGTCACTTGAATTATCTCTAAAGAGAAACTCTCACATTAGTCTACTTTCAAAGTAATTTCAGAAGAGTTGCTAACATGGGCATAAATCAGTTATGACAAGTCATTTATGAAAAGCACGGCACAGCTAATGTTCCTCCAAAGAAGGAGTTGAAAACTTAATTGGTTTTCAGGTCAGCATTTCTAGACTAGTACAAACCCTCCTAATCCTGATCTCTCCTTAGTCCTATGATTTCTTGAAGTGTCCCCTTTGCTCCTGTTCATGGAGTCATGTGTACAGAAATTATACCTGGTTCTATTGAACTCTACTTAATTCTTTCTCACCTCTGTGCTCCTTTTGCCAAGTCACTCCTCAACACTTACTGTAACCCTTTCAATTTTTTGTCCATTTTCATTTAAAAAACTCTTTCAGAAATTGAACCATTTCGCATGCAGACACAGTCTTCTTGATCTGCTATTAATCCCCCACTACTGACATTGGAAGTTATTGAAATGTACACTTCCGGACCGTTTTCAGATTTTTGATTCCTGTATATCTATCTGTCTATCTATTTACAAACATAACATGGTATTCTGAAAGAATCGTTCTGCTTTTGGAGCTCTACATTGTGTTTTCCAGAAGCAGGCCTATTACACAGAGATGAATCCATGTTACCTAGATTGAGTTCAAACCGGAATGTGCACTCTGATTCCCATTATATTGTTCTACCTACTAATGGACAGTTCAGTTATATCCAGACCTCACCACCTCCCCCATTGAGTAAAACCCTTGTGAAGAGACATGTAGATGCCTTTATGAACATATTGATAATTTTTCATGGCAGTGTTTTCCAAAAACCAGTTAGTAAAATCAATTGATTCCTTTGCAGCCTGAAATTACCTTCATTCCAGTTTACTGGTATAAGAAGCGCAGTATATCAGCAACCATTCTCCAATAGTAGTTCAGGCAGAAGTCATTCTAGATAACAAGCAGTGCCGGATCCTCCATGTATTTTACACAGCCCATGACGGGGGACATCCGTCCATTCGTTTAGAACAACTGATGTTTTATGCTGGCAATTTAGGTTTATTTAAAGGAGTGATTAGAAAACAGGTGAGACAGACTGATTAGATTCAGTATGTATGTTGGCTTTGTTTTTCTAGGCCTGAAGTTTTCACATTTCAATTAATTGTAGGTTAAGTATCAGGCAGATTCTTCACTGGGCTTCAAATGTGATAAAGTTGCTTCTTATTTTTAAGAAGGCCGTTGCAATGCTGCATTTATTTTACACCTCAGTGCTTGTTTTACACACAAGCACACACACCCACACACCACACACATCAACACACACACAAACACATAATTAGAGCACATTTAACACTCAAATAAAGCTTTACCTACTAATTCATAACTAGGGTATTTTTTTTAATAAGTATTGTGTCTTGGTCTCTACTGGGGAAACATGGTTCAATGTGAGTTCTCTGGTTTGTTGTAGGGCAGTGAACGTTCACTTGTTGGCAATGATATAGAAATGGGGAGTAAGAGTTTAAAAGTTTTTACAGTAGGTAGGCAGAGTCAGAGTATGGAATCTAAGAATAAGAAATTGGGGAATTTCCTCTTTGTTTCTTCATTTCAACCTCCTAATAATTCATGTATATTTTCCAAAAGTCTCCCAGAAAACAAGGACTAGGTCAATCCACATATCAGTGAACCATAGCAGAATGCGATTCTGAATTTCATATAAACAGTCATAAAATCAAAAAGACAGGTGCTGGGGTTTTGGCTCAGCACTAGAGTGCTGGCTTCACACTTTCAAAGGTCCTGAGTTGGATCCCCAACACCATACGTGAAAGGAATGAATGAACCAATGCATGAGTGTATGATGAATGAATTAAAGGTATAAGGAGGAGGAGGAAGAGGAGGAGGAGGAGGAGAAATAGAAGAAGATGATGAGAAATTTGACAGAAGGGAAAAAGGGGAGGAGAGTGAGTTTAAAGTGTGGTTTCCAATTCCCAAACGTTAAATTACAGCAGACGGGATAGAGAGAGAAGATGGGAGGGCAGGAGAGGGGGGATAGTAGAGGCTAGAAAAGGTAGCAGAATACAACAGTTACTAACATGGCATTTTGTAAAAACGTGGATGTGTAAACAATGTGATTGTGCAATCTGTATATGGGGTCAAAATGGGAGTTCATAACTCACTTGAATCTAATGTAGGAAATATGGTATCTCAAGAGCTATGTAAGGTTTTAAGCAACCAATATAAAAAAGAGGTCTTCATTTTTCTTTGTAGTTGAGATCTCCTGTTTCCGTGACATGTTTAGTTGTGTTCTCTCCTTTAGTCCTCCCATGCTCTAGATATTCTGATATGGAAAAACTAGCTGAAATGCCCAACCAGTCTCTAAATCAGTGACACTTTTTCATTAAGCCTAAAGTCACTTTACAATTGCTATAGTCATTCAAAATACACTTCTTTGTTGGGAGTTTAAAAGATATTTCCATCATCTAGATTACAAGTGCCTAGAACTCCCATTCTTCTTTATGTAAGAGTGGCTTCATCAGATTAAATGCTGTTCTCTGGAATAACATAAAATAGGAATAATTGACTCATAAGATTCTTACGTAAACCATCTTTATTTACAAAATACTATCTTAAGAATTATTGTTTCATTGAGCTTCAATTGGAGCCAAAGTATAGTCAATTACTGAACTAAAAGCAGTTACTTAAAAACTAAAAAGGAGAGATAAGTCAAATTACATTTGAAGAGAGCAACAGCATGAGGTTTCTTGTTTGGTTGAAAAAAAAGGTCCTCTTCTCATGAACTGACTCCTTGGGTCAACTGGAAACAAGGCACCTCTGACTGGAGGGAAAGGTGCCAACACAGAGCCAGAGCCAGTTGCTTGGTTTTCAGCATGGAGAGGTGAATCAGGCACATCAGAGTCCAAAGGAGGCATATTAGGAATTCTGTGTTCTGCTGGTCCCGATGCTCTACCACAATTTGAGTAAAACCTATCTTGCCTTTGTAGAGGAAGACGTGCATCAGAAGAATATGGTTGGCCTGGCGGAGGGATCATCAGCCTGCTGGCCTGTTCCCCTGGAGGAGAGAGGGGCCCAGTCTGAGAAGGTGCTCTCTGAAAATCAGTGAACTTATGACAGCTGGATTCTCTTCCTTTACTGCTAGTCGCATGGTCCAGAGGATTCTCCAGGGCCCCTTGACCCTCTTCCTCCTCCCACTGGAGTGAAAGGTGAGAGTGTGAGTGGACCACTCTTTTCAGAATGAGGAGGTCTCCTTTCAGATGAAGGGTGACCTATTGGTGAGGGCCCATTTGGAGAAGGCTTTCTGCCCATTGCTGAGTTGGAAACATCCAGTGCATCATAGGGATCTTTTTCTACAAGTTCAAATCTAAGCTCCTTCTCAGTTAATTTCTGTCTGTTGCGTGCATTTTGTTTCCTGAAATAACTGAGGTTTCTTTCAGCAATCCGAGCTGCCAACTCACTAGCATGTGCTTCTTTCTCAGAGGAAATAATCTTCCCCAGACAGGAACGAATGGTACTCTGCAATTGTTCTTCAAGATATTGGGCTCTCTTTCTGTAGGTCTCCAGCTCTTTTATTGTATGGCTCATCTTTTCTTCGACTTTGGAAAGTTTCTCCTTTTGCTCCACACGGCAGTTTTCCTCCACTCTTAATTTCCTGTGCAGTTTCATCATATTTTCTTGATAGCGTTCCATCATGACTTGAAAGTTCTTCTGTAGGGTCTCATTCTCACTTTGCAGCTGTGCATTTTCTGACTGCAAGGATGCCTGTTCAGTCTGCAGACTTTTAAGGTGTTCTGTAAGGTCTTCCGTGGTTTTCTCCACTTCAGATGAGAAAGTACATTTTTGATTTCTTCCTCCTTCCAAGATTTCTAAGGAGGCCGTTAGCTTATCACCATAAACCAGGTTCCTCAAAGCTCCTTTGGACTCATCCTCCAAGTGAGCACCAATTTCGGGTTCACTCGTCTTTCCCAGTTCCCGGTGACCACCATCCCTTTGGGCTCCCAGGCTTGGAGAAGATCTATCCTTCATCTTCAGCAAGCATTCACTCAGAGACTCCATGTGATTTTCTGTGTCCCTTAGAACTTGTTCTCCAGCTACTTTAGAGTCCTCTAATATGATTTTTGCTTTATATTGGACACCTCCTTGTTGCCTCTGTGCTTCAGCTTCTCCTTGTATTGTTGGTCTCTGCGTTGGCGGAAGTAGGGATCCTTCATTCAAAACCTCTTTGATTGCCAGCTTCAGTTCTTCCTCATTCACTTGAAAGAGTCTCCAGTTTGTTTTAGCTTCAGCTATTTGTGATCTGAGGGATTCAGATTCACCTTGGAGGGACTGTGTCCTTCTTGATAGATGCGCCATCGTTTCATCCTGTTGACCATGTTGAGCCTTCTGTGCTTTGAGCTCTTCTTCTAGAAAGAGCATTTCAACGCCATGGCTGGATTCGGGCCTATGCAGCTTTTCGTCGGTTGCCTCCAGCTGTTGTGCTTCTCTTGAACCCTTCTCAAACCTGCAATCCTTTAAAGATGATTCTAAGCCTTCATGTTCTTTTTCAACAAGGCTCACTTTTTCAAGAAGTCCACATTTTGCCTCAATAAGTCCAGCAAGATTTAGAGCCAGCCTTTTTTCTCTTCCCACGTAAAGCCTGCTACGAACCGACTGAAAACCTCTCCAGAAAAGTGAGAGAACAGCAACAAATCCAGGAGCTGTACACATCACCAACTCCCAAGGAAAGCCATAAGGAAGATGGCCTGGCTTCATGTCTTCGGACAATGCTGCCACAACCCTGGGTGCTTCTTCCAGAACCACCCACTAGGATGGCTGAGAGGCAGCCCTTGGCTCCTCCATCACGCCAAGACAGCTTTGGCTCTTGCCACCACAACCACAGCCTGCCCAGGCAGGCCAACACAGGCTGTGGACACTCAGGTGTTTGGTCAGGAACTCCAACCTGCACCAGGCAACGGAGCAGACCACTGTGATCCCCTTCAGGGGCTGAGCGTATGGTGGGTGGTGGGCGTATGGCGGTGGGAGCCATGATCAAAGGCTCCCAGGAGCCTTGTTGTGCTCAACTGCCCATCAGGGGAGTCTTGTCCGCTTCCCTACCCAGTGCATCCTCATGTGCCACAGGTTTAGGTCCCTCCCACTCCAGCCAGAGAGAATTCCTCTCCATGCCACCCACCCCTTGATTTGGTTTAGGCCAGGCCAAGGCGGGGTTAGTAGGAAGATTCCATCCAGTCATAATAACATTCAGTTTGATGTCACTCAAATTCTAAAGCTGACTAAACTGTTCAAACAGCTTTTATGGCCTCTATTGGTCTTTGTGTCCCTTGCCTTTTGTTTGAGTGACTCAGTCCTTTCCCTGCCCTTGTGCTCTCCCTATTTCCTACCTTCCTTGCTTCCTTCCTCCCTTCCTGGGTTTTCTCCTTTTCTTCTTCCTTCTTTTCTACCTCCCTGCATCCCTCCAACTTTGCCTTCCTCCCTTCCAACTTTCTCTCTCCCCCTCCCTCCCTTTTCTTTTCTTGCAAGTGTTTGGGGTGAAAGTCCATGGCAGGCCAGCCCCAAGCTAGGCAAGGTCACTGCCACTGAGCTACAACATCCCCAGACCTGCTGCCACTTCCTATGCAAGTCACTTGAATTATCTCTAAAGAGAAACTCTCACATTAGTCTACTTTCAAAGTAATTTCAGAAGAGTTGCTAACATGGGCATAAATCAGTTATGACAAGTCATTTATGAAAAGCACGGCACAGCTAATGTTCCTCCAAAGAAGGAGTTGAAAACTTAATTGGTTTTCAGGTCAGCATTTCTAGACTAGTACAAACCCTCCTAATCCTGATCTCTCCTTAGTCCTATGATTTCTTGAAGTGTCCCCTTTGCTCCTGTTCATGGAGTCATGTGTACAGAAATTATACCTGGTTCTATTGAACTCTACTTAATTCTTTCTCACCTCTGTGCTCCTTTTGCCAAGTCACTCCTCAACACTTACTGTAACCCTTTCAATTTTTTGTCCATTTTCATTTAAAAAACTCTTTCAGAAATTGAACCATTTCGCATGCAGACACAGTCTTCTTGATCTGCTATTAATCCCCCACTACTGACATTGGAAGTTATTGAAATGTACACTTCCGGACCGTTTTCAGATTTTTGATTCCTGTATATCTATCTGTCTATCTATTTACAAACATAACATGGTATTCTGAAAGAATCGTTCTGCTTTTGGAGCTCTACATTGTGTTTTCCAGAAGCAGGCCTATTACACAGAGATGAATCCATGTTACCTAGATTGAGTTCAAACCGGAATGTGCACTCTGATTCCCATTATATTGTTCTACCTACTAATGGACAGTTCAGTTATATCCAGACCTCACCACCTCCCCCATTGAGTAAAACCCTTGTGAAGAGACATGTAGATGCCTTTATGAACATATTGATAATTTTTCATGGCAGTGTTTTCCAAAAACCAGTTAGTAAAATCAATTGATTCCTTTGCAGCCTGAAATTACCTTCATTCCAGTTTACTGGTATAAGAACCGCAGTATATCAGCAACCATTCTCCAATAGTAGTTCAGGCAGAAGTCATTCTAGATAACAAGCAGTGCCGGATCCTCCATGTATTTTACACAGCCCATGACGGGGGACATCCGTCCATTCGTTTAGAACAACTGATGTTTTATGCTGGCAATTTAGGTTTATTTAAAGGAGTGATTAGAAAACAGGTGAGACAGACTGATTAGATTCAGTATGTATGTTGGCTTTGTTTTTCTAGGCCTGAAGTTTTCACATTTCAATTAATTGTAGGTTAAGTATCAGGCAGATTCTTCACTGGGCTTCAAATGTGATAAAGTTGCTTCTTATTTTTAAGAAGGCCATTGCAATGCTGCATTTATTTTACACCTCAGTGCTTGTTTTACACACAAGCACACACACCCACACACCACACACATCAACACACACACAAACACATAATTAGAGCACATTTAACACTCAAATAAAGCTTTACCTACTAATTCATAACTAGGGTATTTTTTTTAATAAGTATTGTGTCTTGGTCTCTACTGGGGAAACATGGTTCAATGTGAGTTCTCTGGTTTGTTGTAGGGCAGTGAACGTTCACTTGTTGGCAATGATATAGAAATGGGGAGTAAGAGTTTAAAAGTTTTTACAGTAGGTAGGCAGAGTCAGAGTATGGAATCTAAGAATAAGAAATTGGGGAATTTCCTCTTTGTTTCTTCATTTCAACCTCCTAATAATTCATGTATATTTTCCAAAAGTCTCCCAGAAAACAAGGACTAGGTCAATCCACATATCAGTGAACCATAGCAGAATGCGATTCTGAATTTCATATAAACAGTCATAAAATCAAAAAGACAGGTGCTGGGGTTTTGGCTCAGCACTAGAGTGCTGGCTTCACACTTTCAAAGGTCCTGAGTTGGATCCCCAACACCATACGTGAAAGGAATGAATGAACCAATGCATGAGTGTATGATGAATGAATTAAAGGTATAAGGAGGAGGAGGAAGAGGAGGAGGAGGAGGAGAAATAGAAGAAGATGATGAGAAATTTGACAGAAGGGAAAAAGGGGAGGAGAGTGAGTTTAAAGTGTGGTTTCCAATTCCCAAACGTTAAATTACAGCAGACGGGATAGAGAGAGAAGATGGGAGGGCAGGAGAGGGGGGATAGTAGAGGCTAGAAAAGGTAGCAGAATACAACAGTTACTAACATGGCATTTTGTAAAAACGTGGATGTGTAAACAATGTGATTGTGCAATCTGTATATGGGGTCAAAATGGGAGTTCATAACTCACTTGAATCTAATGTAGGAAATATGGTATCTCAAGAGCTATGTAAGGTTTTAAGCAACCAATATAAAAAAGAGGTCTTCATTTTTCTTTGTAGTTGAGATCTCCTGTTTCCGTGACATGTTTAGTTGTGTTCTCTCCTTTAGTCCTCCCATGCTCTAGATATTCTGATATGGAAAAACTAGCTGAAATGCCCAACCAGTCTCTAAATCAGTGACACTTTTTCATTAAGCCTAAAGTCACTTTACAATTGCTATAGTCATTCAAAATACACTTCTTTGTTGGGAGTTTAAAAGATATTTCCATCATCTAGATTACAAGTGCCTAGAACTCCCATTCTTCTTTATGTAAGAGTGGCTTCATCAGATTAAATGCTGTTCTCTGGAATAACATAAAATAGGAATAATTGACTCATAAGATTCTTACGTAAACCATCTTTATTTACAAAATACTATCTTAAGAATTATTGTTTCATTGAGCTTCAATTGGAGCCAAAGTATAGTCAATTACTGAACTAAAAGCAGTTACTTAAAAACTAAAAAGGAGAGATAAGTCAAATTACATTTGAAGAGAGCAACAGCATGAGGTTTCTTGTTTGGTTGAAAAAAAAGGTCCTCTTCTCATGAACTGACTCCTTGGGTCAACTGGAAACAAGGCACCTCTGACTGGAGGGAAAGGTGCCAACACAGAGCCAGAGCCAGTTGCTTGGTTTTCAGCATGGAGAGGTGAATCAGGCACATCAGAGTCCAAAGGAGGCATATTAGGAATTCTGTGTTCTGCTGGTCCCGATGCTCTACCACAATTTGAGTAAAACCTATCTTGCCTTTGTAGAGGAAGACGTGCATCAGAAGAATATGGTTGGCCTGGCGGAGGGATCATCAGCCTGCTGGCCTGTTCCCCTGGAGGAGAGAGGGGCCCAGTCTGAGAAGGTGCTCTCTGAAAATCAGTGAACTTATGACAGCTGGATTCTCTTCCTTTACTGCTAGTCGCATGGTCCAGAGGATTCTCCAGGGCCCCTTGACCCTCTTCCTCCTCCCACTGGAGTGAAAGGTGAGAGTGTGAGTGGACCACTCTTTTCAGAATGAGGAGGTCTCCTTTCAGATGAAGGGTGACCTATTGGTGAGGGCCCATTTGGAGAAGGCTTTCTGCCCATTGCTGAGTTGGAAACATCCAGTGCATCATAGGGATCTTTTTCTACAAGTTCAAATCTAAGCTCCTTCTCAGTTAATTTCTGTCTGTTGCGTGCATTTTGTTTCCTGAAATAACTGAGGTTTCTTTCAGCAATCCGAGCTGCCAACTCACTAGCATGTGCTTCTTTCTCAGAGGAAATAATCTTCCCCAGACAGGAACGAATGGTACTCTGCAATTGTTCTTCAAGATATTGGGCTCTCTTTCTGTAGGTCTCCAGCTCTTTTATTGTATGGCTCATCTTTTCTTCGACTTTGGAAAGTTTCTCCTTTTGCTCCACACGGCAGTTTTCCTCCACTCTTAATTTCCTGTGCAGTTTCATCATATTTTCTTGATAGCGTTCCATCATGACTTGAAAGTTCTTCTGTAGGGTCTCATTCTCACTTTGCAGCTGTGCATTTTCTGACTGCAAGGATGCCTGTTCAGTCTGCAGACTTTTAAGGTGTTCTGTAAGGTCTTCCGTGGTTTTCTCCACTTCAGATGAGAAAGTACATTTTTGATTTCTTCCTCCTTCCAAGATTTCTAAGGAGGCCGTTAGCTTATCACCATAAACCAGGTTCCTCAAAGCTCCTTTGGACTCATCCTCCAAGTGAGCACCAATTTCGGGTTCACTCGTCTTTCCCAGTTCCCGGTGACCACCATCCCTTTGGGCTCCCAGGCTTGGAGAAGATCTATCCTTCATCTTCAGCAAGCATTCACTCAGAGACTCCATGTGATTTTCTGTGTCCCTTAGAACTTGTTCTCCAGCTACTTTAGAGTCCTCTAATATGATTTTTGCTTTATATTGGACACCTCCTTGTTGCCTCTGTGCTTCAGCTTCTCCTTGTATTGTTGGTCTCTGCGTTGGCGGAAGTAGGGATCCTTCATTCAAAACCTCTTTGATTGCCAGCTTCAGTTCTTCCTCATTCACTTGAAAGAGTCTCCAGTTTGTTTTAGCTTCAGCTATTTGTGATCTGAGGGATTCAGATTCACCTTGGAGGGACTGTGTCCTTCTTGATAGATGCGCCATCGTTTCATCCTGTTGACCATGTTGAGCCTTCTGTGCTTTGAGCTCTTCTTCTAGAAAGAGCATTTCAACGCCATGGCTGGATTCGGGCCTATGCAGCTTTTCGTCGGTTGCCTCCAGCTGTTGTGCTTCTCTTGAACCCTTCTCAAACCTGCAATCCTTTAAAGATGATTCTAAGCCTTCATGTTCTTTTTCAACAAGGCTCACTTTTTCAAGAAGTCCACATTTTGCCTCAATAAGTCCAGCAAGATTTAGAGCCAGCCTTTTTTCTCTTCCCACGTAAAGCCTGCTACGAACCGACTGAAAACCTCTCCAGAAAAGTGAGAGAACAGCAACAAATCCAGGAGCTGTACACATCACCAACTCCCAAGGAAAGCCATAAGGAAGATGGCCTGGCTTCATGTCTTCGGACAATGCTGCCACAACCCTGGGTGCTTCTTCCAGAACCACCCACTAGGATGGCTGAGAGGCAGCCCTTGGCTCCTCCATCACGCCAAGACAGCTTCGGCTCTTGCCACCACAACCACAGCCTGCCCAGGCAGGCCAACACAGGCTGTGGACACTCAGGTGTTTGGTCAGGAACTCCAACCTGCACCAGGCAACGGAGCAGACCACTGTGATCCCCTTCAGGGGCTGAGCGTATGGTGGGTGGTGGGCGTATGGCGGTGGGAGCCATGATCAAAGGCTCCCAGGAGCCTTGTTGTGCTCAACTGCCCATCAGGGGAGTCTTGTCCGCTTCCCTACCCAGTGCATCCTCATGTGCCACAGGTTTAGGTCCCTCCCACTCCAGCCAGAGAGAATTCCTCTCCATGCCACCCACCCCTTGATTTGGTTTAGGCCAGGCCAAGGCGGGGTTAGTAGGAAGATTCCATCCAGTCATAATAACATTCAGTTTGATGTCACTCAAATTCTAAAGCTGACTAAACTGTTCAAACAGCTTTTATGGCCTCTATTGGTCTTTGTGTCCCTTGCCTTTTGTTTGAGTGACTCAGTCCTTTCCCTGCCCTTGTGCTCTCCCTATTTCCTACCTTCCTTGCTTCCTTCCTCCCTTCCTGGGTTTTCTCCTTTTCTTCTTCCTTCTTTTCTACCTCCCTGCATCCCTCCAACTTTGCCTTCCTCCCTTCCAACTTTCTCTCTCCCCCTCCCTCCCTTTTCTTTTCTTGCAAGTGTTTGGGGTGAAAGTCCATGGCAGGCCAGCCCCAAGCTAGGCAAGGTCACTGCCACTGAGCTACAACATCCCCAGACCTGCTGCCACTTCCTATGCAAGTCACTTGAATTATCTCTAAAGAGAAACTCTCACATTAGTCTACTTTCAAAGTAATTTCAGAAGAGTTGCTAACATGGGCATAAATCAGTTATGACAAGTCATTTATGAAAAGCACGGCACAGCTAATGTTCCTCCAAAGAAGGAGTTGAAAACTTAATTGGTTTTCAGGTCAGCATTTCTAGACTAGTACAAACCCTCCTAATCCTGATCTCTCCTTAGTCCTATGATTTCTTGAAGTGTCCCCTTTGCTCCTGTTCATGGAGTCATGTGTACAGAAATTATACCTGGTTCTATTGAACTCTACTTAATTCTTTCTCACCTCTGTGCTCCTTTTGCCAAGTCACTCCTCAACACTTACTGTAACCCTTTCAATTTTTTGTCCATTTTCATTTAAAAAACTCTTTCAGAAATTGAACCATTTCGCATGCAGACACAGTCTTCTTGATCTGCTATTAATCCCCCACTACTGACATTGGAAGTTATTGAAATGTACACTTCCGGACCGTTTTCAGATTTTTGATTCCTGTATATCTATCTGTCTATCTATTTACAAACATAACATGGTATTCTGAAAGAATCGTTCTGCTTTTGGAGCTCTACATTGTGTTTTCCAGAAGCAGGCCTATTACACAGAGATGAATCCATGTTACCTAGATTGAGTTCAAACCGGAATGTGCACTCTGATTCCCATTATATTGTTCTACCTACTAATGGACAGTTCAGTTATATCCAGACCTCACCACCTCCCCCATTGAGTAAAACCCTTGTGAAGAGACATGTAGATGCCTTTATGAACATATTGATAATTTTTCATGGCAGTGTTTTCCAAAAACCAGTTAGTAAAATCAATTGATTCCTTTGCAGCCTGAAATTACCTTCATTCCAGTTTACTGGTATAAGAACCGCAGTATATCAGCAACCATTCTCCAATAGTAGTTCAGGCAGAAGTCATTCTAGATAACAAGCAGTGCCGGATCCTCCATGTATTTTACACAGCCCATGACGGGGGACATCCGTCCATTCGTTTAGAACAACTGATGTTTTATGCTGGCAATTTAGGTTTATTTAAAGGAGTGATTAGAAAACAGGTGAGACAGACTGATTAGATTCAGTATGTATGTTGGCTTTGTTTTTCTAGGCCTGAAGTTTTCACATTTCAATTAATTGTAGGTTAAGTATCAGGCAGATTCTTCACTGGGCTTCAAATGTGATAAAGTTGCTTCTTATTTTTAAGAAGGCCGTTGCAATGCTGCATTTATTTTACACCTCAGTGCTTGTTTTACACACAAGCACACACACCCACACACCACACACATCAACACACACACAAACACATAATTAGAGCACATTTAACACTCAAATAAAGCTTTACCTACTAATTCATAACTAGGGTATTTTTTTTAATAAGTATTGTGTCTTGGTCTCTACTGGGGAAACATGGTTCAATGTGAGTTCTCTGGTTTGTTGTAGGGCAGTGAACGTTCACTTGTTGGCAATGATATAGAAATGGGGAGTAAGAGTTTAAAAGTTTTTACAGTAGGTAGGCAGAGTCAGAGTATGGAATCTAAGAATAAGAAATTGGGGAATTTCCTCTTTGTTTCTTCATTTCAACCTCCTAATAATTCATGTATATTTTCCAAAAGTCTCCCAGAAAACAAGGACTAGGTCAATCCACATATCAGTGAACCATAGCAGAATGCGATTCTGAATTTCATATAAACAGTCATAAAATCAAAAAGACAGGTGCTGGGGTTTTGGCTCAGCACTAGAGTGCTGGCTTCACACTTTCAAAGGTCCTGAGTTGGATCCCCAACACCATACGTGAAAGGAATGAATGAACCAATGCATGAGTGTATGATGAATGAATTAAAGGTATAAGGAGGAGGAGGAAGAGGAGGAGGAGGAGGAGAAATAGAAGAAGATGATGAGAAATTTGACAGAAGGGAAAAAGGGGAGGAGAGTGAGTTTAAAGTGTGGTTTCCAATTCCCAAACGTTAAATTACAGCAGACGGGATAGAGAGAGAAGATGGGAGGGCAGGAGAGGGGGGATAGTAGAGGCTAGAAAAGGTAGCAGAATACAACAGTTACTAACATGGCATTTTGTAAAAACGTGGATGTGTAAACAATGTGATTGTGCAATCTGTATATGGGGTCAAAATGGGAGTTCATAACTCACTTGAATCTAATGTAGGAAATATGGTATCTCAAGAGCTATGTAAGGTTTTAAGCAACCAATATAAAAAAGAGGTCTTCATTTTTCTTTGTAGTTGAGATCTCCTGTTTCCGTGACATGTTTAGTTGTGTTCTCTCCTTTAGTCCTCCCATGCTCTAGATATTCTGATATGGAAAAACTAGCTGAAATGCCCAACCAGTCTCTAAATCAGTGACACTTTTTCATTAAGCCTAAAGTCACTTTACAATTGCTATAGTCATTCAAAATACACTTCTTTGTTGGGAGTTTAAAAGATATTTCCATCATCTAGATTACAAGTGCCTAGAACTCCCATTCTTCTTTATGTAAGAGTGGCTTCATCAGATTAAATGCTGTTCTCTGGAATAACATAAAATAGGAATAATTGACTCATAAGATTCTTACGTAAACCATCTTTATTTACAAAATACTATCTTAAGAATTATTGTTTCATTGAGCTTCAATTGGAGCCAAAGTATAGTCAATTACTGAACTAAAAGCAGTTACTTAAAAACTAAAAAGGAGAGATAAGTCAAATTACATTTGAAGAGAGCAACAGCATGAGGTTTCTTGTTTGGTTGAAAAAAAAGGTCCTCTTCTCATGAACTGACTCCTTGGGTCAACTGGAAACAAGGCACCTCTGACTGGAGGGAAAGGTGCCAACACAGAGCCAGAGCCAGTTGCTTGGTTTTCAGCATGGAGAGGTGAATCAGGCACATCAGAGTCCAAAGGAGGCATATTAGGAATTCTGTGTTCTGCTGGTCCCGATGCTCTACCACAATTTGAGTAAAACCTATCTTGCCTTTGTAGAGGAAGACGTGCATCAGAAGAATATGGTTGGCCTGGCGGAGGGATCATCAGCCTGCTGGCCTGTTCCCCTGGAGGAGAGAGGGGCCCAGTCTGAGAAGGTGCTCTCTGAAAATCAGTGAACTTATGACAGCTGGATTCTCTTCCTTTACTGCTAGTCGCATGGTCCAGAGGATTCTCCAGGGCCCCTTGACCCTCTTCCTCCTCCCACTGGAGTGAAAGGTGAGAGTGTGAGTGGACCACTCTTTTCAGAATGAGGAGGTCTCCTTTCAGATGAAGGGTGACCTATTGGTGAGGGCCCATTTGGAGAAGGCTTTCTGCCCATTGCTGAGTTGGAAACATCCAGTGCATCATAGGGATCTTTTTCTACAAGTTCAAATCTAAGCTCCTTCTCAGTTAATTTCTGTCTGTTGCGTGCATTTTGTTTCCTGAAATAACTGAGGTTTCTTTCAGCAATCCGAGCTGCCAACTCACTAGCATGTGCTTCTTTCTCAGAGGAAATAATCTTCCCCAGACAGGAACGAATGGTACTCTGCAATTGTTCTTCAAGATATTGGGCTCTCTTTCTGTAGGTCTCCAGCTCTTTTATTGTATGGCTCATCTTTTCTTCGACTTTGGAAAGTTTCTCCTTTTGCTCCACACGGCAGTTTTCCTCCACTCTTAATTTCCTGTGCAGTTTCATCATATTTTCTTGATAGCGTTCCATCATGACTTGAAAGTTCTTCTGTAGGGTCTCATTCTCACTTTGCAGCTGTGCATTTTCTGACTGCAAGGATGCCTGTTCAGTCTGCAGACTTTTAAGGTGTTCTGTAAGGTCTTCCGTGGTTTTCTCCACTTCAGATGAGAAAGTACATTTTTGATTTCTTCCTCCTTCCAAGATTTCTAAGGAGGCCGTTAGCTTATCACCATAAACCAGGTTCCTCAAAGCTCCTTTGGACTCATCCTCCAAGTGAGCACCAATTTCGGGTTCACTCGTCTTTCCCAGTTCCCGGTGACCACCATCCCTTTGGGCTCCCAGGCTTGGAGAAGATCTATCCTTCATCTTCAGCAAGCATTCACTCAGAGACTCCATGTGATTTTCTGTGTCCCTTAGAACTTGTTCTCCAGCTACTTTAGAGTCCTCTAATATGATTTTTGCTTTATATTGGACACCTCCTTGTTGCCTCTGTGCTTCAGCTTCTCCTTGTATTGTTGGTCTCTGCGTTGGCGGAAGTAGGGATCCTTCATTCAAAACCTCTTTGATTGCCAGCTTCAGTTCTTCCTCATTCACTTGAAAGAGTCTCCAGTTTGTTTTAGCTTCAGCTATTTGTGATCTGAGGGATTCAGATTCACCTTGGAGGGACTGTGTCCTTCTTGATAGATGCGCCATCGTTTCATCCTGTTGACCATGTTGAGCCTTCTGTGCTTTGAGCTCTTCTTCTAGAAAGAGCATTTCAACGCCATGGCTGGATTCGGGCCTATGCAGCTTTTCGTCGGTTGCCTCCAGCTGTTGTGCTTCTCTTGAACCCTTCTCAAACCTGCAATCCTTTAAAGATGATTCTAAGCCTTCATGTTCTTTTTCAACAAGGCTCACTTTTTCAAGAAGTCCACATTTTGCCTCAATAAGTCCAGCAAGATTTAGAGCCAGCCTTTTTTCTCTTCCCACGTAAAGCCTGCTACGAACCGACTGAAAACCTCTCCAGAAAAGTGAGAGAACAGCAACAAATCCAGGAGCTGTACACATCACCAACTCCCAAGGAAAGCCATAAGGAAGATGGCCTGGCTTCATGTCTTCGGACAATGCTGCCACAACCCTGGGTGCTTCTTCCAGAACCACCCACTAGGATGGCTGAGAGGCAGCCCTTGGCTCCTCCATCACGCCAAGACAGCTTTGGCTCTTGCCACCACAACCACAGCCTGCCCAGGCAGGCCAACACAGGCTGTGGACACTCAGGTGTTTGGTCAGGAACTCCAACCTGCACCAGGCAACGGAGCAGACCACTGTGATCCCCTTCAGGGGCTGAGCGTATGGTGGGTGGTGGGCGTATGGCGGTGGGAGCCATGATCAAAGGCTCCCAGGAGCCTTGTTGTGCTCAACTGCCCATCAGGGGAGTCTTGTCCGCTTCCCTACCCAGTGCATCCTCATGTGCCACAGGTTTAGGTCCCTCCCACTCCAGCCAGAGAGAATTCCTCTCCATGCCACCCACCCCTTGATTTGGTTTAGGCCAGGCCAAGGCGGGGTTAGTAGGAAGATTCCATCCAGTCATAATAACATTCAGTTTGATGTCACTCAAATTCTAAAGCTGACTAAACTGTTCAAACAGCTTTTATGGCCTCTATTGGTCTTTGTGTCCCTTGCCTTTTGTTTGAGTGACTCAGTCCTTTCCCTGCCCTTGTGCTCTCCCTATTTCCTACCTTCCTTGCTTCCTTCCTCCCTTCCTGGGTTTTCTCCTTTTCTTCTTCCTTCTTTTCTACCTCCCTGCATCCCTCCAACTTTGCCTTCCTCCCTTCCAACTTTCTCTCTCCCCCTCCCTCCCTTTTCTTTTCTTGCAAGTGTTTGGGGTGAAAGTCCATGGCAGGCCAGCCCCAAGCTAGGCAAGGTCACTGCCACTGAGCTACAACATCCCCAGACCTGCTGCCACTTCCTATGCAAGTCACTTGAATTATCTCTAAAGAGAAACTCTCACATTAGTCTACTTTCAAAGTAATTTCAGAAGAGTTGCTAACATGGGCATAAATCAGTTATGACAAGTCATTTATGAAAAGCACGGCACAGCTAATGTTCCTCCAAAGAAGGAGTTGAAAACTTAATTGGTTTTCAGGTCAGCATTTCTAGACTAGTACAAACCCTCCTAATCCTGATCTCTCCTTAGTCCTATGATTTCTTGAAGTGTCCCCTTTGCTCCTGTTCATGGAGTCATGTGTACAGAAATTATACCTGGTTCTATTGAACTCTACTTAATTCTTTCTCACCTCTGTGCTCCTTTTGCCAAGTCACTCCTCAACACTTACTGTAACCCTTTCAATTTTTTGTCCATTTTCATTTAAAAAACTCTTTCAGAAATTGAACCATTTCGCATGCAGACACAGTCTTCTTGATCTGCTATTAATCCCCCACTACTGACATTGGAAGTTATTGAAATGTACACTTCCGGACCGTTTTCAGATTTTTGATTCCTGTATATCTATCTGTCTATCTATTTACAAACATAACATGGTATTCTGAAAGAATCGTTCTGCTTTTGGAGCTCTACATTGTGTTTTCCAGAAGCAGGCCTATTACACAGAGATGAATCCATGTTACCTAGATTGAGTTCAAACCGGAATGTGCACTCTGATTCCCATTATATTGTTCTACCTACTAATGGACAGTTCAGTTATATCCAGACCTCACCACCTCCCCCATTGAGTAAAACCCTTGTGAAGAGACATGTAGATGCCTTTATGAACATATTGATAATTTTTCATGGCAGTGTTTTCCAAAAACCAGTTAGTAAAATCAATTGATTCCTTTGCAGCCTGAAATTACCTTCATTCCAGTTTACTGGTATAAGAACCGCAGTATATCAGCAACCATTCTCCAATAGTAGTTCAGGCAGAAGTCATTCTAGATAACAAGCAGTGCCGGATCCTCCATGTATTTTACACAGCCCATGACGGGGGACATCCGTCCATTCGTTTAGAACAACTGATGTTTTATGCTGGCAATTTAGGTTTATTTAAAGGAGTGATTAGAAAACAGGTGAGACAGACTGATTAGATTCAGTATGTATGTTGGCTTTGTTTTTCTAGGCCTGAAGTTTTCACATTTCAATTAATTGTAGGTTAAGTATCAGGCAGATTCTTCACTGGGCTTCAAATGTGATAAAGTTGCTTCTTATTTTTAAGAAGGCCGTTGCAATGCTGCATTTATTTTACACCTCAGTGCTTGTTTTACACACAAGCACACACACCCACACACCACACACATCAACACACACACAAACACATAATTAGAGCACATTTAACACTCAAATAAAGCTTTACCTACTAATTCATAACTAGGGTATTTTTTTTAATAAGTATTGTGTCTTGGTCTCTACTGGGGAAACATGGTTCAATGTGAGTTCTCTGGTTTGTTGTAGGGCAGTGAACGTTCACTTGTTGGCAATGATATAGAAATGGGGAGTAAGAGTTTAAAAGTTTTTACAGTAGGTAGGCAGAGTCAGAGTATGGAATCTAAGAATAAGAAATTGGGGAATTTCCTCTTTGTTTCTTCATTTCAACCTCCTAATAATTCATGTATATTTTCCAAAAGTCTCCCAGAAAACAAGGACTAGGTCAATCCACATATCAGTGAACCATAGCAGAATGCGATTCTGAATTTCATATAAACAGTCATAAAATCAAAAAGACAGGTGCTGGGGTTTTGGCTCAGCACTAGAGTGCTGGCTTCACACTTTCAAAGGTCCTGAGTTGGATCCCCAACACCATACGTGAAAGGAATGAATGAACCAATGCATGAGTGTATGATGAATGAATTAAAGGTATAAGGAGGAGGAGGAAGAGGAGGAGGAGGAGGAGAAATAGAAGAAGATGATGAGAAATTTGACAGAAGGGAAAAAGGGGAGGAGAGTGAGTTTAAAGTGTGGTTTCCAATTCCCAAACGTTAAATTACAGCAGACGGGATAGAGAGAGAAGATGGGAGGGCAGGAGAGGGGGGATAGTAGAGGCTAGAAAAGGTAGCAGAATACAACAGTTACTAACATGGCATTTTGTAAAAACGTGGATGTGTAAACAATGTGATTGTGCAATCTGTATATGGGGTCAAAATGGGAGTTCATAACTCACTTGAATCTAATGTAGGAAATATGGTATCTCAAGAGCTATGTAAGGTTTTAAGCAACCAATATAAAAAAGAGGTCTTCATTTTTCTTTGTAGTTGAGATCTCCTGTTTCCGTGACATGTTTAGTTGTGTTCTCTCCTTTAGTCCTCCCATGCTCTAGATATTCTGATATGGAAAAACTAGCTGAAATGCCCAACCAGTCTCTAAATCAGTGACACTTTTTCATTAAGCCTAAAGTCACTTTACAATTGCTATAGTCATTCAAAATACACTTCTTTGTTGGGAGTTTAAAAGATATTTCCATCATCTAGATTACAAGTGCCTAGAACTCCCATTCTTCTTTATGTAAGAGTGGCTTCATCAGATTAAATGCTGTTCTCTGGAATAACATAAAATAGGAATAATTGACTCATAAGATTCTTACGTAAACCATCTTTATTTACAAAATACTATCTTAAGAATTATTGTTTCATTGAGCTTCAATTGGAGCCAAAGTATAGTCAATTACTGAACTAAAAGCAGTTACTTAAAAACTAAAAAGGAGAGATAAGTCAAATTACATTTGAAGAGAGCAACAGCATGAGGTTTCTTGTTTGGTTGAAAAAAAAGGTCCTCTTCTCATGAACTGACTCCTTGGGTCAACTGGAAACAAGGCACCTCTGACTGGAGGGAAAGGTGCCAACACAGAGCCAGAGCCAGTTGCTTGGTTTTCAGCATGGAGAGGTGAATCAGGCACATCAGAGTCCAAAGGAGGCATATTAGGAATTCTGTGTTCTGCTGGTCCCGATGCTCTACCACAATTTGAGTAAAACCTATCTTGCCTTTGTAGAGGAAGACGTGCATCAGAAGAATATGGTTGGCCTGGCGGAGGGATCATCAGCCTGCTGGCCTGTTCCCCTGGAGGAGAGAGGGGCCCAGTCTGAGAAGGTGCTCTCTGAAAATCAGTGAACTTATGACAGCTGGATTCTCTTCCTTTACTGCTAGTCGCATGGTCCAGAGGATTCTCCAGGGCCCCTTGACCCTCTTCCTCCTCCCACTGGAGTGAAAGGTGAGAGTGTGAGTGGACCACTCTTTTCAGAATGAGGAGGTCTCCTTTCAGATGAAGGGTGACCTATTGGTGAGGGCCCATTTGGAGAAGGCTTTCTGCCCATTGCTGAGTTGGAAACATCCAGTGCATCATAGGGATCTTTTTCTACAAGTTCAAATCTAAGCTCCTTCTCAGTTAATTTCTGTCTGTTGCGTGCATTTTGTTTCCTGAAATAACTGAGGTTTCTTTCAGCAATCCGAGCTGCCAACTCACTAGCATGTGCTTCTTTCTCAGAGGAAATAATCTTCCCCAGACAGGAACGAATGGTACTCTGCAATTGTTCTTCAAGATATTGGGCTCTCTTTCTGTAGGTCTCCAGCTCTTTTATTGTATGGCTCATCTTTTCTTCGACTTTGGAAAGTTTCTCCTTTTGCTCCACACGGCAGTTTTCCTCCACTCTTAATTTCCTGTGCAGTTTCATCATATTTTCTTGATAGCGTTCCATCATGACTTGAAAGTTCTTCTGTAGGGTCTCATTCTCACTTTGCAGCTGTGCATTTTCTGACTGCAAGGATGCCTGTTCAGTCTGCAGACTTTTAAGGTGTTCTGTAAGGTCTTCCGTGGTTTTCTCCACTTCAGATGAGAAAGTACATTTTTGATTTCTTCCTCCTTCCAAGATTTCTAAGGAGGCCGTTAGCTTATCACCATAAACCAGGTTCCTCAAAGCTCCTTTGGACTCATCCTCCAAGTGAGCACCAATTTCGGGTTCACTCGTCTTTCCCAGTTCCCGGTGACCACCATCCCTTTGGGCTCCCAGGCTTGGAGAAGATCTATCCTTCATCTTCAGCAAGCATTCACTCAGAGACTCCATGTGATTTTCTGTGTCCCTTAGAACTTGTTCTCCAGCTACTTTAGAGTCCTCTAATATGATTTTTGCTTTATATTGGACACCTCCTTGTTGCCTCTGTGCTTCAGCTTCTCCTTGTATTGTTGGTCTCTGCGTTGGCGGAAGTAGGGATCCTTCATTCAAAACCTCTTTGATTGCCAGCTTCAGTTCTTCCTCATTCACTTGAAAGAGTCTCCAGTTTGTTTTAGCTTCAGCTATTTGTGATCTGAGGGATTCAGATTCACCTTGGAGGGACTGTGTCCTTCTTGATAGATGCGCCATCGTTTCATCCTGTTGACCATGTTGAGCCTTCTGTGCTTTGAGCTCTTCTTCTAGAAAGAGCATTTCAACGCCATGGCTGGATTCGGGCCTATGCAGCTTTTCGTCGGTTGCCTCCAGCTGTTGTGCTTCTCTTGAACCCTTCTCAAACCTGCAATCCTTTAAAGATGATTCTAAGCCTTCATGTTCTTTTTCAACAAGGCTCACTTTTTCAAGAAGTCCACATTTTGCCTCAATAAGTCCAGCAAGATTTAGAGCCAGCCTTTTTTCTCTTCCCACGTAAAGCCTGCTACGAACCGACTGAAAACCTCTCCAGAAAAGTGAGAGAACAGCAACAAATCCAGGAGCTGTACACATCACCAACTCCCAAGGAAAGCCATAAGGAAGATGGCCTGGCTTCATGTCTTCGGACAATGCTGCCACAACCCTGGGTGCTTCTTCCAGAACCACCCACTAGGATGGCTGAGAGGCAGCCCTTGGCTCCTCCTTCACGCCAAGACAGCTTCGGCTCTTGCCACCACAACCACAGCCTGCCCAGGCAGGCCAACACAGGCTGTGGACACTCAGGTGTTTGGTCAGGAACTCCAACCTGCACCAGGCAACGGAGCAGACCACTGTGATCCCCTTCAGGGGCTGAGCGTATGGTGGGTGGTGGGCGTATGGCGGTGGGAGCCATGATCAAAGGCTCCCAGGAGCCTTGTTGTGCTCAACTGCCCATCAGGGGAGTCTTGTCCGCTTCCCTACCCAGTGCATCCTCATGTGCCACAGGTTTAGGTCCCTCCCACTCCAGCCAGAGAGAATTCCTCTCCATGCCACCCACCCCTTGATTTGGTTTAGGCCAGGCCAAGGCGGGGTTAGTAGGAAGATTCCATCCAGTCATAATAACATTCAGTTTGATGTCACTCAAATTCTAAAGCTGACTAAACTGTTCAAACAGCTTTTATGGCCTCTATTGGTCTTTGTGTCCCTTGCCTTTTGTTTGAGTGACTCAGTCCTTTCCCTGCCCTTGTGCTCTCCCTATTTCCTACCTTCCTTGCTTCCTTCCTCCCTTCCTGGGTTTTCTCCTTTTCTTCTTCCTTCTTTTCTACCTCCCTGCATCCCTCCAACTTTGCCTTCCTCCCTTCCAACTTTCTCTCTCCCCCTCCCTCCCTTTTCTTTTCTTGCAAGTGTTTGGGGTGAAAGTCCATGGCAGGCCAGCCCCAAGCTAGGCAAGGTCACTGCCACTGAGCTACAACATCCCCAGACCTGCTGCCACTTCCTATGCAAGTCACTTGAATTATCTCTAAAGAGAAACTCTCACATTAGTCTACTTTCAAAGTAATTTCAGAAGAGTTGCTAACATGGGCATAAATCAGTTATGACAAGTCATTTATGAAAAGCACGGCACAGCTAATGTTCCTCCAAAGAAGGAGTTGAAAACTTAATTGGTTTTCAGGTCAGCATTTCTAGACTAGTACAAACCCTCCTAATCCTGATCTCTCCTTAGTCCTATGATTTCTTGAAGTGTCCCCTTTGCTCCTGTTCATGGAGTCATGTGTACAGAAATTATACCTGGTTCTATTGAACTCTACTTAATTCTTTCTCACCTCTGTGCTCCTTTTGCCAAGTCACTCCTCAACACTTACTGTAACCCTTTCAATTTTTTGTCCATTTTCATTTAAAAAACTCTTTCAGAAATTGAACCATTTCGCATGCAGACACAGTCTTCTTGATCTGCTATTAATCCCCCACTACTGACATTGGAAGTTATTGAAATGTACACTTCCGGACCGTTTTCAGATTTTTGATTCCTGTATATCTATCTGTCTATCTATTTACAAACATAACATGGTATTCTGAAAGAATCGTTCTGCTTTTGGAGCTCTACATTGTGTTTTCCAGAAGCAGGCCTATTACACAGAGATGAATCCATGTTACCTAGATTGAGTTCAAACCGGAATGTGCACTCTGATTCCCATTATATTGTTCTACCTACTAATGGACAGTTCAGTTATATCCAGACCTCACCACCTCCCCCATTGAGTAAAACCCTTGTGAAGAGACATGTAGATGCCTTTATGAACATATTGATAATTTTTCATGGCAGTGTTTTCCAAAAACCAGTTAGTAAAATCAATTGATTCCTTTGCAGCCTGAAATTACCTTCATTCCAGTTTACTGGTATAAGAACCGCAGTATATCAGCAACCATTCTCCAATAGTAGTTCAGGCAGAAGTCATTCTAGATAACAAGCAGTGCCGGATCCTCCATGTATTTTACACAGCCCATGACGGGGGACATCCGTCCATTCGTTTAGAACAACTGATGTTTTATGCTGGCAATTTAGGTTTATTTAAAGGAGTGATTAGAAAACAGGTGAGACAGACTGATTAGATTCAGTATGTATGTTGGCTTTGTTTTTCTAGGCCTGAAGTTTTCACATTTCAATTAATTGTAGGTTAAGTATCAGGCAGATTCTTCACTGGGCTTCAAATGTGATAAAGTTGCTTCTTATTTTTAAGAAGGCCGTTGCAATGCTGCATTTATTTTACACCTCAGTGCTTGTTTTACACACAAGCACACACACCCACACACCACACACATCAACACACACACAAACACATAATTAGAGCACATTTAACACTCAAATAAAGCTTTACCTACTAATTCATAACTAGGGTATTTTTTTTAATAAGTATTGTGTCTTGGTCTCTACTGGGGAAACATGGTTCAATGTGAGTTCTCTGGTTTGTTGTAGGGCAGTGAACGTTCACTTGTTGGCAATGATATAGAAATGGGGAGTAAGAGTTTAAAAGTTTTTACAGTAGGTAGGCAGAGTCAGAGTATGGAATCTAAGAATAAGAAATTGGGGAATTTCCTCTTTGTTTCTTCATTTCAACCTCCTAATAATTCATGTATATTTTCCAAAAGTCTCCCAGAAAACAAGGACTAGGTCAATCCACATATCAGTGAACCATAGCAGAATGCGATTCTGAATTTCATATAAACAGTCATAAAATCAAAAAGACAGGTGCTGGGGTTTTGGCTCAGCACTAGAGTGCTGGCTTCACACTTTCAAAGGTCCTGAGTTGGATCCCCAACACCATACGTGAAAGGAATGAATGAACCAATGCATGAGTGTATGATGAATGAATTAAAGGTATAAGGAGGAGGAGGAAGAGGAGGAGGAGGAGGAGAAATAGAAGAAGATGATGAGAAATTTGACAGAAGGGAAAAAGGGGAGGAGAGTGAGTTTAAAGTGTGGTTTCCAATTCCCAAACGTTAAATTACAGCAGACGGGATAGAGAGAGAAGATGGGAGGGCAGGAGAGGGGGGATAGTAGAGGCTAGAAAAGGTAGCAGAATACAACAGTTACTAACATGGCATTTTGTAAAAACGTGGATGTGTAAACAATGTGATTGTGCAATCTGTATATGGGGTCAAAATGGGAGTTCATAACTCACTTGAATCTAATGTAGGAAATATGGTATCTCAAGAGCTATGTAAGGTTTTAAGCAACCAATATAAAAAAGAGGTCTTCATTTTTCTTTGTAGTTGAGATCTCCTGTTTCCGTGACATGTTTAGTTGTGTTCTCTCCTTTAGTCCTCCCATGCTCTAGATATTCTGATATGGAAAAACTAGCTGAAATGCCCAACCAGTCTCTAAATCAGTGACACTTTTTCATTAAGCCTAAAGTCACTTTACAATTGCTATAGTCATTCAAAATACACTTCTTTGTTGGGAGTTTAAAAGATATTTCCATCATCTAGATTACAAGTGCCTAGAACTCCCATTCTTCTTTATGTAAGAGTGGCTTCATCAGATTAAATGCTGTTCTCTGGAATAACATAAAATAGGAATAATTGACTCATAAGATTCTTACGTAAACCATCTTTATTTACAAAATACTATCTTAAGAATTATTGTTTCATTGAGCTTCAATTGGAGCCAAAGTATAGTCAATTACTGAACTAAAAGCAGTTACTTAAAAACTAAAAAGGAGAGATAAGTCAAATTACATTTGAAGAGAGCAACAGCATGAGGTTTCTTGTTTGGTTGAAAAAAAAGGTCCTCTTCTCATGAACTGACTCCTTGGGTCAACTGGAAACAAGGCACCTCTGACTGGAGGGAAAGGTGCCAACACAGAGCCAGAGCCAGTTGCTTGGTTTTCAGCATGGAGAGGTGAATCAGGCACATCAGAGTCCAAAGGAGGCATATTAGGAATTCTGTGTTCTGCTGGTCCCGATGCTCTACCACAATTTGAGTAAAACCTATCTTGCCTTTGTAGAGGAAGACGTGCATCAGAAGAATATGGTTGGCCTGGCGGAGGGATCATCAGCCTGCTGGCCTGTTCCCCTGGAGGAGAGAGGGGCCCAGTCTGAGAAGGTGCTCTCTGAAAATCAGTGAACTTATGACAGCTGGATTCTCTTCCTTTACTGCTAGTCGCATGGTCCAGAGGATTCTCCAGGGCCCCTTGACCCTCTTCCTCCTCCCACTGGAGTGAAAGGTGAGAGTGTGAGTGGACCACTCTTTTCAGAATGAGGAGGTCTCCTTTCAGATGAAGGGTGACCTATTGGTGAGGGCCCATTTGGAGAAGGCTTTCTGCCCATTGCTGAGTTGGAAACATCCAGTGCATCATAGGGATCTTTTTCTACAAGTTCAAATCTAAGCTCCTTCTCAGTTAATTTCTGTCTGTTGCGTGCATTTTGTTTCCTGAAATAACTGAGGTTTCTTTCAGCAATCCGAGCTGCCAACTCACTAGCATGTGCTTCTTTCTCAGAGGAAATAATCTTCCCCAGACAGGAACGAATGGTACTCTGCAATTGTTCTTCAAGATATTGGGCTCTCTTTCTGTAGGTCTCCAGCTCTTTTATTGTATGGCTCATCTTTTCTTCGACTTTGGAAAGTTTCTCCTTTTGCTCCACACGGCAGTTTTCCTCCACTCTTAATTTCCTGTGCAGTTTCATCATATTTTCTTGATAGCGTTCCATCATGACTTGAAAGTTCTTCTGTAGGGTCTCATTCTCACTTTGCAGCTGTGCATTTTCTGACTGCAAGGATGCCTGTTCAGTCTGCAGACTTTTAAGGTGTTCTGTAAGGTCTTCCGTGGTTTTCTCCACTTCAGATGAGAAAGTACATTTTTGATTTCTTCCTCCTTCCAAGATTTCTAAGGAGGCCGTTAGCTTATCACCATAAACCAGGTTCCTCAAAGCTCCTTTGGACTCATCCTCCAAGTGAGCACCAATTTCGGGTTCACTCGTCTTTCCCAGTTCCCGGTGACCACCATCCCTTTGGGCTCCCAGGCTTGGAGAAGATCTATCCTTCATCTTCAGCAAGCATTCACTCAGAGACTCCATGTGATTTTCTGTGTCCCTTAGAACTTGTTCTCCAGCTACTTTAGAGTCCTCTAATATGATTTTTGCTTTATATTGGACACCTCCTTGTTGCCTCTGTGCTTCAGCTTCTCCTTGTATTGTTGGTCTCTGCGTTGGCGGAAGTAGGGATCCTTCATTCAAAACCTCTTTGATTGCCAGCTTCAGTTCTTCCTCATTCACTTGAAAGAGTCTCCAGTTTGTTTTAGCTTCAGCTATTTGTGATCTGAGGGATTCAGATTCACCTTGGAGGGACTGTGTCCTTCTTGATAGATGCGCCATCGTTTCATCCTGTTGACCATGTTGAGCCTTCTGTGCTTTGAGCTCTTCTTCTAGAAAGAGCATTTCAACGCCATGGCTGGATTCGGGCCTATGCAGCTTTTCGTCGGTTGCCTCCAGCTGTTGTGCTTCTCTTGAACCCTTCTCAAACCTGCAATCCTTTAAAGATGATTCTAAGCCTTCATGTTCTTTTTCAACAAGGCTCACTTTTTCAAGAAGTCCACATTTTGCCTCAATAAGTCCAGCAAGATTTAGAGCCAGCCTTTTTTCTCTTCCCACGTAAAGCCTGCTACGAACCGACTGAAAACCTCTCCAGAAAAGTGAGAGAACAGCAACAAATCCAGGAGCTGTACACATCACCAACTCCCAAGGAAAGCCATAAGGAAGATGGCCTGGCTTCATGTCTTCGGACAATGCTGCCACAACCCTGGGTGCTTCTTCCAGAACCACCCACTAGGATGGCTGAGAGGCAGCCCTTGGCTCCTCCATCACGCCAAGACAGCTTTGGCTCTTGCCACCACAACCACAGCCTGCCCAGGCAGGCCAACACAGGCTGTGGACACTCAGGTGTTTGGTCAGGAACTCCAACCTGCACCAGGCAACGGAGCAGACCACTGTGATCCCCTTCAGGGGCTGAGCGTATGGTGGGTGGTGGGCGTATGGCGGTGGGAGCCATGATCAAAGGCTCCCAGGAGCCTTGTTGTGCTCAACTGCCCATCAGGGGAGTCTTGTCCGCTTCCCTACCCAGTGCATCCTCATGTGCCACAGGTTTAGGTCCCTCCCACTCCAGCCAGAGAGAATTCCTCTCCATGCCACCCACCCCTTGATTTGGTTTAGGCCAGGCCAAGGCGGGGTTAGTAGGAAGATTCCATCCAGTCATAATAACATTCAGTTTGATGTCACTCAAATTCTAAAGCTGACTAAACTGTTCAAACAGCTTTTATGGCCTCTATTGGTCTTTGTGTCCCTTGCCTTTTGTTTGAGTGACTCAGTCCTTTCCCTGCCCTTGTGCTCTCCCTATTTCCTACCTTCCTTGCTTCCTTCCTCCCTTCCTGGGTTTTCTCCTTTTCTTCTTCCTTCTTTTCTACCTCCCTGCATCCCTCCAACTTTGCCTTCCTCCCTTCCAACTTTCTCTCTCCCCCTCCCTCCCTTTTCTTTTCTTGCAAGTGTTTGGGGTGAAAGTCCATGGCAGGCCAGCCCCAAGCTAGGCAAGGTCACTGCCACTGAGCTACAACATCCCCAGACCTGCTGCCACTTCCTATGCAAGTCACTTGAATTATCTCTAAAGAGAAACTCTCACATTAGTCTACTTTCAAAGTAATTTCAGAAGAGTTGCTAACATGGGCATAAATCAGTTATGACAAGTCATTTATGAAAAGCACGGCACAGCTAATGTTCCTCCAAAGAAGGAGTTGAAAACTTAATTGGTTTTCAGGTCAGCATTTCTAGACTAGTACAAACCCTCCTAATCCTGATCTCTCCTTAGTCCTATGATTTCTTGAAGTGTCCCCTTTGCTCCTGTTCATGGAGTCATGTGTACAGAAATTATACCTGGTTCTATTGAACTCTACTTAATTCTTTCTCACCTCTGTGCTCCTTTTGCCAAGTCACTCCTCAACACTTACTGTAACCCTTTCAATTTTTTGTCCATTTTCATTTAAAAAACTCTTTCAGAAATTGAACCATTTCGCATGCAGACACAGTCTTCTTGATCTGCTATTAATCCCCCACTACTGACATTGGAAGTTATTGAAATGTACACTTCCGGACCGTTTTCAGATTTTTGATTCCTGTATATCTATCTGTCTATCTATTTACAAACATAACATGGTATTCTGAAAGAATCGTTCTGCTTTTGGAGCTCTACATTGTGTTTTCCAGAAGCAGGCCTATTACACAGAGATGAATCCATGTTACCTAGATTGAGTTCAAACCGGAATGTGCACTCTGATTCCCATTATATTGTTCTACCTACTAATGGACAGTTCAGTTATATCCAGACCTCACCACCTCCCCCATTGAGTAAAACCCTTGTGAAGAGACATGTAGATGCCTTTATGAACATATTGATAATTTTTCATGGCAGTGTTTTCCAAAAACCAGTTAGTAAAATCAATTGATTCCTTTGCAGCCTGAAATTACCTTCATTCCAGTTTACTGGTATAAGAAGCGCAGTATATCAGCAACCATTCTCCAATAGTAGTTCAGGCAGAAGTCATTCTAGATAACAAGCAGTGCCGGATCCTCCATGTATTTTACACAGCCCATGACGGGGGACATCCGTCCATTCGTTTAGAACAACTGATGTTTTATGCTGGCAATTTAGGTTTATTTAAAGGAGTGATTAGAAAACAGGTGAGACAGACTGATTAGATTCAGTATGTATGTTGGCTTTGTTTTTCTAGGCCTGAAGTTTTCACATTTCAATTAATTGTAGGTTAAGTATCAGGCAGATTCTTCACTGGGCTTCAAATGTGATAAAGTTGCTTCTTATTTTTAAGAAGGCCGTTGCAATGCTGCATTTATTTTACACCTCAGTGCTTGTTTTACACACAAGCACACACACCCACACACCACACACATCAACACACACACAAACACATAATTAGAGCACATTTAACACTCAAATAAAGCTTTACCTACTAATTCATAACTAGGGTATTTTTTTTAATAAGTATTGTGTCTTGGTCTCTACTGGGGAAACATGGTTCAATGTGAGTTCTCTGGTTTGTTGTAGGGCAGTGAACGTTCACTTGTTGGCAATGATATAGAAATGGGGAGTAAGAGTTTAAAAGTTTTTACAGTAGGTAGGCAGAGTCAGAGTATGGAATCTAAGAATAAGAAATTGGGGAATTTCCTCTTTGTTTCTTCATTTCAACCTCCTAATAATTCATGTATATTTTCCAAAAGTCTCCCAGAAAACAAGGACTAGGTCAATCCACATATCAGTGAACCATAGCAGAATGCGATTCTGAATTTCATATAAACAGTCATAAAATCAAAAAGACAGGTGCTGGGGTTTTGGCTCAGCACTAGAGTGCTGGCTTCACACTTTCAAAGGTCCTGAGTTGGATCCCCAACACCATACGTGAAAGGAATGAATGAACCAATGCATGAGTGTATGATGAATGAATTAAAGGTATAAGGAGGAGGAGGAAGAGGAGGAGGAGGAGGAGAAATAGAAGAAGATGATGAGAAATTTGACAGAAGGGAAAAAGGGGAGGAGAGTGAGTTTAAAGTGTGGTTTCCAATTCCCAAACGTTAAATTACAGCAGACGGGATAGAGAGAGAAGATGGGAGGGCAGGAGAGGGGGGATAGTAGAGGCTAGAAAAGGTAGCAGAATACAACAGTTACTAACATGGCATTTTGTAAAAACGTGGATGTGTAAACAATGTGATTGTGCAATCTGTATATGGGGTCAAAATGGGAGTTCATAACTCACTTGAATCTAATGTAGGAAATATGGTATCTCAAGAGCTATGTAAGGTTTTAAGCAACCAATATAAAAAAGAGGTCTTCATTTTTCTTTGTAGTTGAGATCTCCTGTTTCCGTGACATGTTTAGTTGTGTTCTCTCCTTTAGTCCTCCCATGCTCTAGATATTCTGATATGGAAAAACTAGCTGAAATGCCCAACCAGTCTCTAAATCAGTGACACTTTTTCATTAAGCCTAAAGTCACTTTACAATTGCTATAGTCATTCAAAATACACTTCTTTGTTGGGAGTTTAAAAGATATTTCCATCATCTAGATTACAAGTGCCTAGAACTCCCATTCTTCTTTATGTAAGAGTGGCTTCATCAGATTAAATGCTGTTCTCTGGAATAACATAAAATAGGAATAATTGACTCATAAGATTCTTACGTAAACCATCTTTATTTACAAAATACTATCTTAAGAATTATTGTTTCATTGAGCTTCAATTGGAGCCAAAGTATAGTCAATTACTGAACTAAAAGCAGTTACTTAAAAACTAAAAAGGAGAGATAAGTCAAATTACATTTGAAGAGAGCAACAGCATGAGGTTTCTTGTTTGGTTGAAAAAAAAGGTCCTCTTCTCATGAACTGACTCCTTGGGTCAACTGGAAACAAGGCACCTCTGACTGGAGGGAAAGGTGCCAACACAGAGCCAGAGCCAGTTGCTTGGTTTTCAGCATGGAGAGGTGAATCAGGCACATCAGAGTCCAAAGGAGGCATATTAGGAATTCTGTGTTCTGCTGGTCCCGATGCTCTACCACAATTTGAGTAAAACCTATCTTGCCTTTGTAGAGGAAGACGTGCATCAGAAGAATATGGTTGGCCTGGCGGAGGGATCATCAGCCTGCTGGCCTGTTCCCCTGGAGGAGAGAGGGGCCCAGTCTGAGAAGGTGCTCTCTGAAAATCAGTGAACTTATGACAGCTGGATTCTCTTCCTTTACTGCTAGTCGCATGGTCCAGAGGATTCTCCAGGGCCCCTTGACCCTCTTCCTCCTCCCACTGGAGTGAAAGGTGAGAGTGTGAGTGGACCACTCTTTTCAGAATGAGGAGGTCTCCTTTCAGATGAAGGGTGACCTATTGGTGAGGGCCCATTTGGAGAAGGCTTTCTGCCCATTGCTGAGTTGGAAACATCCAGTGCATCATAGGGATCTTTTTCTACAAGTTCAAATCTAAGCTCCTTCTCAGTTAATTTCTGTCTGTTGCGTGCATTTTGTTTCCTGAAATAACTGAGGTTTCTTTCAGCAATCCGAGCTGCCAACTC
The DNA here is from genome assembly GCF_048772815.1 of Callospermophilus lateralis. NCBI lineage: Eukaryota > Metazoa > Chordata > Mammalia > Rodentia > Sciuridae > Callospermophilus > Callospermophilus lateralis. The sequence continues at coordinate 73,071 of NW_027514820.1, read as the reverse complement.
ACTAGCATGTGCTTCTTTCTCAGAGGAAATAATCTTCCCCAGACAGGAACGAATGGTACTCTGCAATTGTTCTTCAAGATATTGGGCTCTCTTTCTGTAGGTCTCCAGCTCTTTTATTGTATGGCTCATCTTTTCTTCGACTTTGGAAAGTTTCTCCTTTTGCTCCACACGGCAGTTTTCCTCCACTCTTAATTTCCTGTGCAGTTTCATCATATTTTCTTGATAGCGTTCCATCATGACTTGAAAGTTCTTCTGTAGGGTCTCATTCTCACTTTGCAGCTGTGCATTTTCTGACTGCAAGGATGCCTGTTCAGTCTGCAGACTTTTAAGGTGTTCTGTAAGGTCTTCCGTGGTTTTCTCCACTTCAGATGAGAAAGTACATTTTTGATTTCTTCCTCCTTCCAAGATTTCTAAGGAGGCCGTTAGCTTATCACCATAAACCAGGTTCCTCAAAGCTCCTTTGGACTCATCCTCCAAGTGAGCACCAATTTCGGGTTCACTCGTCTTTCCCAGTTCCCGGTGACCACCATCCCTTTGGGCTCCCAGGCTTGGAGAAGATCTATCCTTCATCTTCAGCAAGCATTCACTCAGAGACTCCATGTGATTTTCTGTGTCCCTTAGAACTTGTTCTCCAGCTACTTTAGAGTCCTCTAATATGATTTTTGCTTTATATTGGACACCTCCTTGTTGCCTCTGTGCTTCAGCTTCTCCTTGTATTGTTGGTCTCTGCGTTGGCGGAAGTAGGGATCCTTCATTCAAAACCTCTTTGATTGCCAGCTTCAGTTCTTCCTCATTCACTTGAAAGAGTCTCCAGTTTGTTTTAGCTTCAGCTATTTGTGATCTGAGGGATTCAGATTCACCTTGGAGGGACTGTGTCCTTCTTGATAGATGCGCCATCGTTTCATCCTGTTGACCATGTTGAGCCTTCTGTGCTTTGAGCTCTTCTTCTAGAAAGAGCATTTCAACGCCATGGCTGGATTCGGGCCTATGCAGCTTTTCGTCGGTTGCCTCCAGCTGTTGTGCTTCTCTTGAACCCTTCTCAAACCTGCAATCCTTTAAAGATGATTCTAAGCCTTCATGTTCTTTTTCAACAAGGCTCACTTTTTCAAGAAGTCCACATTTTGCCTCAATAAGTCCAGCAAGATTTAGAGCCAGCCTTTTTTCTCTTCCCACGTAAAGCCTGCTACGAACCGACTGAAAACCTCTCCAGAAAAGTGAGAGAACAGCAACAAATCCAGGAGCTGTACACATCACCAACTCCCAAGGAAAGCCATAAGGAAGATGGCCTGGCTTCATGTCTTCGGACAATGCTGCCACAACCCTGGGTGCTTCTTCCAGAACCACCCACTAGGATGGCTGAGAGGCAGCCCTTGGCTCCTCCATCACGCCAAGACAGCTTTGGCTCTTGCCACCACAACCACAGCCTGCCCAGGCAGGCCAACACAGGCTGTGGACACTCAGGTGTTTGGTCAGGAACTCCAACCTGCACCAGGCAACGGAGCAGACCACTGTGATCCCCTTCAGGGGCTGAGCGTATGGTGGGTGGTGGGCGTATGGCGGTGGGAGCCATGATCAAAGGCTCCCAGGAGCCTTGTTGTGCTCAACTGCCCATCAGGGGAGTCTTGTCCGCTTCCCTACCCAGTGCATCCTCATGTGCCACAGGTTTAGGTCCCTCCCACTCCAGCCAGAGAGAATTCCTCTCCATGCCACCCACCCCTTGATTTGGTTTAGGCCAGGCCAAGGCGGGGTTAGTAGGAAGATTCCATCCAGTCATAATAACATTCAGTTTGATGTCACTCAAATTCTAAAGCTGACTAAACTGTTCAAACAGCTTTTATGGCCTCTATTGGTCTTTGTGTCCCTTGCCTTTTGTTTGAGTGACTCAGTCCTTTCCCTGCCCTTGTGCTCTCCCTATTTCCTACCTTCCTTGCTTCCTTCCTCCCTTCCTGGGTTTTCTCCTTTTCTTCTTCCTTCTTTTCTACCTCCCTGCATCCCTCCAACTTTGCCTTCCTCCCTTCCAACTTTCTCTCTCCCCCTCCCTCCCTTTTCTTTTCTTGCAAGTGTTTGGGGTGAAAGTCCATGGCAGGCCAGCCCCAAGCTAGGCAAGGTCACTGCCACTGAGCTACAACATCCCCAGACCTGCTGCCACTTCCTATGCAAGTCACTTGAATTATCTCTAAAGAGAAACTCTCACATTAGTCTACTTTCAAAGTAATTTCAGAAGAGTTGCTAACATGGGCATAAATCAGTTATGACAAGTCATTTATGAAAAGCACGGCACAGCTAATGTTCCTCCAAAGAAGGAGTTGAAAACTTAATTGGTTTTCAGGTCAGCATTTCTAGACTAGTACAAACCCTCCTAATCCTGATCTCTCCTTAGTCCTATGATTTCTTGAAGTGTCCCCTTTGCTCCTGTTCATGGAGTCATGTGTACAGAAATTATACCTGGTTCTATTGAACTCTACTTAATTCTTTCTCACCTCTGTGCTCCTTTTGCCAAGTCACTCCTCAACACTTACTGTAACCCTTTCAATTTTTTGTCCATTTTCATTTAAAAAACTCTTTCAGAAATTGAACCATTTCGCATGCAGACACAGTCTTCTTGATCTGCTATTAATCCCCCACTACTGACATTGGAAGTTATTGAAATGTACACTTCCGGACCGTTTTCAGATTTTTGATTCCTGTATATCTATCTGTCTATCTATTTACAAACATAACATGGTATTCTGAAAGAATCGTTCTGCTTTTGGAGCTCTACATTGTGTTTTCCAGAAGCAGGCCTATTACACAGAGATGAATCCATGTTACCTAGATTGAGTTCAAACCGGAATGTGCACTCTGATTCCCATTATATTGTTCTACCTACTAATGGACAGTTCAGTTATATCCAGACCTCACCACCTCCCCCATTGAGTAAAACCCTTGTGAAGAGACATGTAGATGCCTTTATGAACATATTGATAATTTTTCATGGCAGTGTTTTCCAAAAACCAGTTAGTAAAATCAATTGATTCCTTTGCAGCCTGAAATTACCTTCATTCCAGTTTACTGGTATAAGAACCGCAGTATATCAGCAACCATTCTCCAATAGTAGTTCAGGCAGAAGTCATTCTAGATAACAAGCAGTGCCGGATCCTCCATGTATTTTACACAGCCCATGACGGGGGACATCCGTCCATTCGTTTAGAACAACTGATGTTTTATGCTGGCAATTTAGGTTTATTTAAAGGAGTGATTAGAAAACAGGTGAGACAGACTGATTAGATTCAGTATGTATGTTGGCTTTGTTTTTCTAGGCCTGAAGTTTTCACATTTCAATTAATTGTAGGTTAAGTATCAGGCAGATTCTTCACTGGGCTTCAAATGTGATAAAGTTGCTTCTTATTTTTAAGAAGGCCGTTGCAATGCTGCATTTATTTTACACCTCAGTGCTTGTTTTACACACAAGCACACACACCCACACACCACACACATCAACACACACACAAACACATAATTAGAGCACATTTAACACTCAAATAAAGCTTTACCTACTAATTCATAACTAGGGTATTTTTTTTAATAAGTATTGTGTCTTGGTCTCTACTGGGGAAACATGGTTCAATGTGAGTTCTCTGGTTTGTTGTAGGGCAGTGAACGTTCACTTGTTGGCAATGATATAGAAATGGGGAGTAAGAGTTTAAAAGTTTTTACAGTAGGTAGGCAGAGTCAGAGTATGGAATCTAAGAATAAGAAATTGGGGAATTTCCTCTTTGTTTCTTCATTTCAACCTCCTAATAATTCATGTATATTTTCCAAAAGTCTCCCAGAAAACAAGGACTAGGTCAATCCACATATCAGTGAACCATAGCAGAATGCGATTCTGAATTTCATATAAACAGTCATAAAATCAAAAAGACAGGTGCTGGGGTTTTGGCTCAGCACTAGAGTGCTGGCTTCACACTTTCAAAGGTCCTGAGTTGGATCCCCAACACCATACGTGAAAGGAATGAATGAACCAATGCATGAGTGTATGATGAATGAATTAAAGGTATAAGGAGGAGGAGGAAGAGGAGGAGGAGGAGGAGAAATAGAAGAAGATGATGAGAAATTTGACAGAAGGGAAAAAGGGGAGGAGAGTGAGTTTAAAGTGTGGTTTCCAATTCCCAAACGTTAAATTACAGCAGACGGGATAGAGAGAGAAGATGGGAGGGCAGGAGAGGGGGGATAGTAGAGGCTAGAAAAGGTAGCAGAATACAACAGTTACTAACATGGCATTTTGTAAAAACGTGGATGTGTAAACAATGTGATTGTGCAATCTGTATATGGGGTCAAAATGGGAGTTCATAACTCACTTGAATCTAATGTAGGAAATATGGTATCTCAAGAGCTATGTAAGGTTTTAAGCAACCAATATAAAAAAGAGGTCTTCATTTTTCTTTGTAGTTGAGATCTCCTGTTTCCGTGACATGTTTAGTTGTGTTCTCTCCTTTAGTCCTCCCATGCTCTAGATATTCTGATATGGAAAAACTAGCTGAAATGCCCAACCAGTCTCTAAATCAGTGACACTTTTTCATTAAGCCTAAAGTCACTTTACAATTGCTATAGTCATTCAAAATACACTTCTTTGTTGGGAGTTTAAAAGATATTTCCATCATCTAGATTACAAGTGCCTAGAACTCCCATTCTTCTTTATGTAAGAGTGGCTTCATCAGATTAAATGCTGTTCTCTGGAATAACATAAAATAGGAATAATTGACTCATAAGATTCTTACGTAAACCATCTTTATTTACAAAATACTATCTTAAGAATTATTGTTTCATTGAGCTTCAATTGGAGCCAAAGTATAGTCAATTACTGAACTAAAAGCAGTTACTTAAAAACTAAAAAGGAGAGATAAGTCAAATTACATTTGAAGAGAGCAACAGCATGAGGTTTCTTGTTTGGTTGAAAAAAAAGGTCCTCTTCTCATGAACTGACTCCTTGGGTCAACTGGAAACAAGGCACCTCTGACTGGAGGGAAAGGTGCCAACACAGAGCCAGAGCCAGTTGCTTGGTTTTCAGCATGGAGAGGTGAATCAGGCACATCAGAGTCCAAAGGAGGCATATTAGGAATTCTGTGTTCTGCTGGTCCCGATGCTCTACCACAATTTGAGTAAAACCTATCTTGCCTTTGTAGAGGAAGACGTGCATCAGAAGAATATGGTTGGCCTGGCGGAGGGATCATCAGCCTGCTGGCCTGTTCCCCTGGAGGAGAGAGGGGCCCAGTCTGAGAAGGTGCTCTCTGAAAATCAGTGAACTTATGACAGCTGGATTCTCTTCCTTTACTGCTAGTCGCATGGTCCAGAGGATTCTCCAGGGCCCCTTGACCCTCTTCCTCCTCCCACTGGAGTGAAAGGTGAGAGTGTGAGTGGACCACTCTTTTCAGAATGAGGAGGTCTCCTTTCAGATGAAGGGTGACCTATTGGTGAGGGCCCATTTGGAGAAGGCTTTCTGCCCATTGCTGAGTTGGAAACATCCAGTGCATCATAGGGATCTTTTTCTACAAGTTCAAATCTAAGCTCCTTCTCAGTTAATTTCTGTCTGTTGCGTGCATTTTGTTTCCTGAAATAACTGAGGTTTCTTTCAGCAATCCGAGCTGCCAACTCACTAGCATGTGCTTCTTTCTCAGAGGAAATAATCTTCCCCAGACAGGAACGAATGGTACTCTGCAATTGTTCTTCAAGATATTGGGCTCTCTTTCTGTAGGTCTCCAGCTCTTTTATTGTATGGCTCATCTTTTCTTCGACTTTGGAAAGTTTCTCCTTTTGCTCCACACGGCAGTTTTCCTCCACTCTTAATTTCCTGTGCAGTTTCATCATATTTTCTTGATAGCGTTCCATCATGACTTGAAAGTTCTTCTGTAGGGTCTCATTCTCACTTTGCAGCTGTGCATTTTCTGACTGCAAGGATGCCTGTTCAGTCTGCAGACTTTTAAGGTGTTCTGTAAGGTCTTCCGTGGTTTTCTCCACTTCAGATGAGAAAGTACATTTTTGATTTCTTCCTCCTTCCAAGATTTCTAAGGAGGCCGTTAGCTTATCACCATAAACCAGGTTCCTCAAAGCTCCTTTGGACTCATCCTCCAAGTGAGCACCAATTTCGGGTTCACTCGTCTTTCCCAGTTCCCGGTGACCACCATCCCTTTGGGCTCCCAGGCTTGGAGAAGATCTATCCTTCATCTTCAGCAAGCATTCACTCAGAGACTCCATGTGATTTTCTGTGTCCCTTAGAACTTGTTCTCCAGCTACTTTAGAGTCCTCTAATATGATTTTTGCTTTATATTGGACACCTCCTTGTTGCCTCTGTGCTTCAGCTTCTCCTTGTATTGTTGGTCTCTGCGTTGGCGGAAGTAGGGATCCTTCATTCAAAACCTCTTTGATTGCCAGCTTCAGTTCTTCCTCATTCACTTGAAAGAGTCTCCAGTTTGTTTTAGCTTCAGCTATTTGTGATCTGAGGGATTCAGATTCACCTTGGAGGGACTGTGTCCTTCTTGATAGATGCGCCATCGTTTCATCCTGTTGACCATGTTGAGCCTTCTGTGCTTTGAGCTCTTCTTCTAGAAAGAGCATTTCAACGCCATGGCTGGATTCGGGCCTATGCAGCTTTTCGTCGGTTGCCTCCAGCTGTTGTGCTTCTCTTGAACCCTTCTCAAACCTGCAATCCTTTAAAGATGATTCTAAGCCTTCATGTTCTTTTTCAACAAGGCTCACTTTTTCAAGAAGTCCACATTTTGCCTCAATAAGTCCAGCAAGATTTAGAGCCAGCCTTTTTTCTCTTCCCACGTAAAGCCTGCTACGAACCGACTGAAAACCTCTCCAGAAAAGTGAGAGAACAGCAACAAATCCAGGAGCTGTACACATCACCAACTCCCAAGGAAAGCCATAAGGAAGATGGCCTGGCTTCATGTCTTCGGACAATGCTGCCACAACCCTGGGTGCTTCTTCCAGAACCACCCACTAGGATGGCTGAGAGGCAGCCCTTGGCTCCTCCATCACGCCAAGACAGCTTCGGCTCTTGCCACCACAACCACAGCCTGCCCAGGCAGGCCAACACAGGCTGTGGACACTCAGGTGTTTGGTCAGGAACTCCAACCTGCACCAGGCAACGGAGCAGACCACTGTGATCCCCTTCAGGGGCTGAGCGTATGGTGGGTGGTGGGCGTATGGCGGTGGGAGCCATGATCAAAGGCTCCCAGGAGCCTTGTTGTGCTCAACTGCCCATCAGGGGAGTCTTGTCCGCTTCCCTACCCAGTGCATCCTCATGTGCCACAGGTTTAGGTCCCTCCCACTCCAGCCAGAGAGAATTCCTCTCCATGCCACCCACCCCTTGATTTGGTTTAGGCCAGGCCAAGGCGGGGTTAGTAGGAAGATTCCATCCAGTCATAATAACATTCAGTTTGATGTCACTCAAATTCTAAAGCTGACTAAACTGTTCAAACAGCTTTTATGGCCTCTATTGGTCTTTGTGTCCCTTGCCTTTTGTTTGAGTGACTCAGTCCTTTCCCTGCCCTTGTGCTCTCCCTATTTCCTACCTTCCTTGCTTCCTTCCTCCCTTCCTGGGTTTTCTCCTTTTCTTCTTCCTTCTTTTCTACCTCCCTGCATCCCTCCAACTTTGCCTTCCTCCCTTCCAACTTTCTCTCTCCCCCTCCCTCCCTTTTCTTTTCTTGCAAGTGTTTGGGGTGAAAGTCCATGGCAGGCCAGCCCCAAGCTAGGCAAGGTCACTGCCACTGAGCTACAACATCCCCAGACCTGCTGCCACTTCCTATGCAAGTCACTTGAATTATCTCTAAAGAGAAACTCTCACATTAGTCTACTTTCAAAGTAATTTCAGAAGAGTTGCTAACATGGGCATAAATCAGTTATGACAAGTCATTTATGAAAAGCACGGCACAGCTAATGTTCCTCCAAAGAAGGAGTTGAAAACTTAATTGGTTTTCAGGTCAGCATTTCTAGACTAGTACAAACCCTCCTAATCCTGATCTCTCCTTAGTCCTATGATTTCTTGAAGTGTCCCCTTTGCTCCTGTTCATGGAGTCATGTGTACAGAAATTATACCTGGTTCTATTGAACTCTACTTAATTCTTTCTCACCTCTGTGCTCCTTTTGCCAAGTCACTCCTCAACACTTACTGTAACCCTTTCAATTTTTTGTCCATTTTCATTTAAAAAACTCTTTCAGAAATTGAACCATTTCGCATGCAGACACAGTCTTCTTGATCTGCTATTAATCCCCCACTACTGACATTGGAAGTTATTGAAATGTACACTTCCGGACCGTTTTCAGATTTTTGATTCCTGTATATCTATCTGTCTATCTATTTACAAACATAACATGGTATTCTGAAAGAATCGTTCTGCTTTTGGAGCTCTACATTGTGTTTTCCAGAAGCAGGCCTATTACACAGAGATGAATCCATGTTACCTAGATTGAGTTCAAACCGGAATGTGCACTCTGATTCCCATTATATTGTTCTACCTACTAATGGACAGTTCAGTTATATCCAGACCTCACCACCTCCCCCATTGAGTAAAACCCTTGTGAAGAGACATGTAGATGCCTTTATGAACATATTGATAATTTTTCATGGCAGTGTTTTCCAAAAACCAGTTAGTAAAATCAATTGATTCCTTTGCAGCCTGAAATTACCTTCATTCCAGTTTACTGGTATAAGAACCGCAGTATATCAGCAACCATTCTCCAATAGTAGTTCAGGCAGAAGTCATTCTAGATAACAAGCAGTGCCGGATCCTCCATGTATTTTACACAGCCCATGACGGGGGACATCCGTCCATTCGTTTAGAACAACTGATGTTTTATGCTGGCAATTTAGGTTTATTTAAAGGAGTGATTAGAAAACAGGTGAGACAGACTGATTAGATTCAGTATGTATGTTGGCTTTGTTTTTCTAGGCCTGAAGTTTTCACATTTCAATTAATTGTAGGTTAAGTATCAGGCAGATTCTTCACTGGGCTTCAAATGTGATAAAGTTGCTTCTTATTTTTAAGAAGGCCGTTGCAATGCTGCATTTATTTTACACCTCAGTGCTTGTTTTACACACAAGCACACACACCCACACACCACACACATCAACACACACACAAACACATAATTAGAGCACATTTAACACTCAAATAAAGCTTTACCTACTAATTCATAACTAGGGTATTTTTTTTAATAAGTATTGTGTCTTGGTCTCTACTGGGGAAACATGGTTCAATGTGAGTTCTCTGGTTTGTTGTAGGGCAGTGAACGTTCACTTGTTGGCAATGATATAGAAATGGGGAGTAAGAGTTTAAAAGTTTTTACAGTAGGTAGGCAGAGTCAGAGTATGGAATCTAAGAATAAGAAATTGGGGAATTTCCTCTTTGTTTCTTCATTTCAACCTCCTAATAATTCATGTATATTTTCCAAAAGTCTCCCAGAAAACAAGGACTAGGTCAATCCACATATCAGTGAACCATAGCAGAATGCGATTCTGAATTTCATATAAACAGTCATAAAATCAAAAAGACAGGTGCTGGGGTTTTGGCTCAGCACTAGAGTGCTGGCTTCACACTTTCAAAGGTCCTGAGTTGGATCCCCAACACCATACGTGAAAGGAATGAATGAACCAATGCATGAGTGTATGATGAATGAATTAAAGGTATAAGGAGGAGGAGGAAGAGGAGGAGGAGGAGGAGAAATAGAAGAAGATGATGAGAAATTTGACAGAAGGGAAAAAGGGGAGGAGAGTGAGTTTAAAGTGTGGTTTCCAATTCCCAAACGTTAAATTACAGCAGACGGGATAGAGAGAGAAGATGGGAGGGCAGGAGAGGGGGGATAGTAGAGGCTAGAAAAGGTAGCAGAATACAACAGTTACTAACATGGCATTTTGTAAAAACGTGGATGTGTAAACAATGTGATTGTGCAATCTGTATATGGGGTCAAAATGGGAGTTCATAACTCACTTGAATCTAATGTAGGAAATATGGTATCTCAAGAGCTATGTAAGGTTTTAAGCAACCAATATAAAAAAGAGGTCTTCATTTTTCTTTGTAGTTGAGATCTCCTGTTTCCGTGACATGTTTAGTTGTGTTCTCTCCTTTAGTCCTCCCATGCTCTAGATATTCTGATATGGAAAAACTAGCTGAAATGCCCAACCAGTCTCTAAATCAGTGACACTTTTTCATTAAGCCTAAAGTCACTTTACAATTGCTATAGTCATTCAAAATACACTTCTTTGTTGGGAGTTTAAAAGATATTTCCATCATCTAGATTACAAGTGCCTAGAACTCCCATTCTTCTTTATGTAAGAGTGGCTTCATCAGATTAAATGCTGTTCTCTGGAATAACATAAAATAGGAATAATTGACTCATAAGATTCTTACGTAAACCATCTTTATTTACAAAATACTATCTTAAGAATTATTGTTTCATTGAGCTTCAATTGGAGCCAAAGTATAGTCAATTACTGAACTAAAAGCAGTTACTTAAAAACTAAAAAGGAGAGATAAGTCAAATTACATTTGAAGAGAGCAACAGCATGAGGTTTCTTGTTTGGTTGAAAAAAAAGGTCCTCTTCTCATGAACTGACTCCTTGGGTCAACTGGAAACAAGGCACCTCTGACTGGAGGGAAAGGTGCCAACACAGAGCCAGAGCCAGTTGCTTGGTTTTCAGCATGGAGAGGTGAATCAGGCACATCAGAGTCCAAAGGAGGCATATTAGGAATTCTGTGTTCTGCTGGTCCCGATGCTCTACCACAATTTGAGTAAAACCTATCTTGCCTTTGTAGAGGAAGACGTGCATCAGAAGAATATGGTTGGCCTGGCGGAGGGATCATCAGCCTGCTGGCCTGTTCCCCTGGAGGAGAGAGGGGCCCAGTCTGAGAAGGTGCTCTCTGAAAATCAGTGAACTTATGACAGCTGGATTCTCTTCCTTTACTGCTAGTCGCATGGTCCAGAGGATTCTCCAGGGCCCCTTGACCCTCTTCCTCCTCCCACTGGAGTGAAAGGTGAGAGTGTGAGTGGACCACTCTTTTCAGAATGAGGAGGTCTCCTTTCAGATGAAGGGTGACCTATTGGTGAGGGCCCATTTGGAGAAGGCTTTCTGCCCATTGCTGAGTTGGAAACATCCAGTGCATCATAGGGATCTTTTTCTACAAGTTCAAATCTAAGCTCCTTCTCAGTTAATTTCTGTCTGTTGCGTGCATTTTGTTTCCTGAAATAACTGAGGTTTCTTTCAGCAATCCGAGCTGCCAACTCACTAGCATGTGCTTCTTTCTCAGAGGAAATAATCTTCCCCAGACAGGAACGAATGGTACTCTGCAATTGTTCTTCAAGATATTGGGCTCTCTTTCTGTAGGTCTCCAGCTCTTTTATTGTATGGCTCATCTTTTCTTCGACTTTGGAAAGTTTCTCCTTTTGCTCCACACGGCAGTTTTCCTCCACTCTTAATTTCCTGTGCAGTTTCATCATATTTTCTTGATAGCGTTCCATCATGACTTGAAAGTTCTTCTGTAGGGTCTCATTCTCACTTTGCAGCTGTGCATTTTCTGACTGCAAGGATGCCTGTTCAGTCTGCAGACTTTTAAGGTGTTCTGTAAGGTCTTCCGTGGTTTTCTCCACTTCAGATGAGAAAGTACATTTTTGATTTCTTCCTCCTTCCAAGATTTCTAAGGAGGCCGTTAGCTTATCACCATAAACCAGGTTCCTCAAAGCTCCTTTGGACTCATCCTCCAAGTGAGCACCAATTTCGGGTTCACTCGTCTTTCCCAGTTCCCGGTGACCACCATCCCTTTGGGCTCCCAGGCTTGGAGAAGATCTATCCTTCATCTTCAGCAAGCATTCACTCAGAGACTCCATGTGATTTTCTGTGTCCCTTAGAACTTGTTCTCCAGCTACTTTAGAGTCCTCTAATATGATTTTTGCTTTATATTGGACACCTCCTTGTTGCCTCTGTGCTTCAGCTTCTCCTTGTATTGTTGGTCTCTGCGTTGGCGGAAGTAGGGATCCTTCATTCAAAACCTCTTTGATTGCCAGCTTCAGTTCTTCCTCATTCACTTGAAAGAGTCTCCAGTTTGTTTTAGCTTCAGCTATTTGTGATCTGAGGGATTCAGATTCACCTTGGAGGGACTGTGTCCTTCTTGATAGATGCGCCATCGTTTCATCCTGTTGACCATGTTGAGCCTTCTGTGCTTTGAGCTCTTCTTCTAGAAAGAGCATTTCAACGCCATGGCTGGATTCGGGCCTATGCAGCTTTTCGTCGGTTGCCTCCAGCTGTTGTGCTTCTCTTGAACCCTTCTCAAACCTGCAATCCTTTAAAGATGATTCTAAGCCTTCATGTTCTTTTTCAACAAGGCTCACTTTTTCAAGAAGTCCACATTTTGCCTCAATAAGTCCAGCAAGATTTAGAGCCAGCCTTTTTTCTCTTCCCACGTAAAGCCTGCTACGAACCGACTGAAAACCTCTCCAGAAAAGTGAGAGAACAGCAACAAATCCAGGAGCTGTACACATCACCAACTCCCAAGGAAAGCCATAAGGAAGATGGCCTGGCTTCATGTCTTCGGACAATGCTGCCACAACCCTGGGTGCTTCTTCCAGAACCACCCACTAGGATGGCTGAGAGGCAGCCCTTGGCTCCTCCATCACGCCAAGACAGCTTCGGCTCTTGCCACCACAACCACAGCCTGCCCAGGCAGGCCAACACAGGCTGTGGACACTCAGGTGTTTGGTCAGGAACTCCAACCTGCACCAGGCAACGGAGCAGACCACTGTGATCCCCTTCAGGGGCTGAGCGTATGGTGGGTGGTGGGCGTATGGCGGTGGGAGCCATGATCAAAGGCTCCCAGGAGCCTTGTTGTGCTCAACTGCCCATCAGGGGAGTCTTGTCCGCTTCCCTACCCAGTGCATCCTCATGTGCCACAGGTTTAGGTCCCTCCCACTCCAGCCAGAGAGAATTCCTCTCCATGCCACCCACCCCTTGATTTGGTTTAGGCCAGGCCAAGGCGGGGTTAGTAGGAAGATTCCATCCAGTCATAATAACATTCAGTTTGATGTCACTCAAATTCTAAAGCTGACTAAACTGTTCAAACAGCTTTTATGGCCTCTATTGGTCTTTGTGTCCCTTGCCTTTTGTTTGAGTGACTCAGTCCTTTCCCTGCCCTTGTGCTCTCCCTATTTCCTACCTTCCTTGCTTCCTTCCTCCCTTCCTGGGTTTTCTCCTTTTCTTCTTCCTTCTTTTCTACCTCCCTGCATCCCTCCAACTTTGCCTTCCTCCCTTCCAACTTTCTCTCTCCCCCTCCCTCCCTTTTCTTTTCTTGCAAGTGTTTGGGGTGAAAGTCCATGGCAGGCCAGCCCCAAGCTAGGCAAGGTCACTGCCACTGAGCTACAACATCCCCAGACCTGCTGCCACTTCCTATGCAAGTCACTTGAATTATCTCTAAAGAGAAACTCTCACATTAGTCTACTTTCAAAGTAATTTCAGAAGAGTTGCTAACATGGGCATAAATCAGTTATGACAAGTCATTTATGAAAAGCACGGCACAGCTAATGTTCCTCCAAAGAAGGAGTTGAAAACTTAATTGGTTTTCAGGTCAGCATTTCTAGACTAGTACAAACCCTCCTAATCCTGATCTCTCCTTAGTCCTATGATTTCTTGAAGTGTCCCCTTTGCTCCTGTTCATGGAGTCATGTGTACAGAAATTATACCTGGTTCTATTGAACTCTACTTAATTCTTTCTCACCTCTGTGCTCCTTTTGCCAAGTCACTCCTCAACACTTACTGTAACCCTTTCAATTTTTTGTCCATTTTCATTTAAAAAACTCTTTCAGAAATTGAACCATTTCGCATGCAGACACAGTCTTCTTGATCTGCTATTAATCCCCCACTACTGACATTGGAAGTTATTGAAATGTACACTTCCGGACCGTTTTCAGATTTTTGATTCCTGTATATCTATCTGTCTATCTATTTACAAACATAACATGGTATTCTGAAAGAATCGTTCTGCTTTTGGAGCTCTACATTGTGTTTTCCAGAAGCAGGCCTATTACACAGAGATGAATCCATGTTACCTAGATTGAGTTCAAACCGGAATGTGCACTCTGATTCCCATTATATTGTTCTACCTACTAATGGACAGTTCAGTTATATCCAGACCTCACCACCTCCCCCATTGAGTAAAACCCTTGTGAAGAGACATGTAGATGCCTTTATGAACATATTGATAATTTTTCATGGCAGTGTTTTCCAAAAACCAGTTAGTAAAATCAATTGATTCCTTTGCAGCCTGAAATTACCTTCATTCCAGTTTACTGGTATAAGAAGCGCAGTATATCAGCAACCATTCTCCAATAGTAGTTCAGGCAGAAGTCATTCTAGATAACAAGCAGTGCCGGATCCTCCATGTATTTTACACAGCCCATGACGGGGGACATCCGTCCATTCGTTTAGAACAACTGATGTTTTATGCTGGCAATTTAGGTTTATTTAAAGGAGTGATTAGAAAACAGGTGAGACAGACTGATTAGATTCAGTATGTATGTTGGCTTTGTTTTTCTAGGCCTGAAGTTTTCACATTTCAATTAATTGTAGGTTAAGTATCAGGCAGATTCTTCACTGGGCTTCAAATGTGATAAAGTTGCTTCTTATTTTTAAGAAGGCCGTTGCAATGCTGCATTTATTTTACACCTCAGTGCTTGTTTTACACACAAGCACACACACCCACACACCACACACATCAACACACACACAAACACATAATTAGAGCACATTTAACACTCAAATAAAGCTTTACCTACTAATTCATAACTAGGGTATTTTTTTTAATAAGTATTGTGTCTTGGTCTCTACTGGGGAAACATGGTTCAATGTGAGTTCTCTGGTTTGTTGTAGGGCAGTGAACGTTCACTTGTTGGCAATGATATAGAAATGGGGAGTAAGAGTTTAAAAGTTTTTACAGTAGGTAGGCAGAGTCAGAGTATGGAATCTAAGAATAAGAAATTGGGGAATTTCCTCTTTGTTTCTTCATTTCAACCTCCTAATAATTCATGTATATTTTCCAAAAGTCTCCCAGAAAACAAGGACTAGGTCAATCCACATATCAGTGAACCATAGCAGAATGCGATTCTGAATTTCATATAAACAGTCATAAAATCAAAAAGACAGGTGCTGGGGTTTTGGCTCAGCACTAGAGTGCTGGCTTCACACTTTCAAAGGTCCTGAGTTGGATCCCCAACACCATACGTGAAAGGAATGAATGAACCAATGCATGAGTGTATGATGAATGAATTAAAGGTATAAGGAGGAGGAGGAAGAGGAGGAGGAGGAGGAGAAATAGAAGAAGATGATGAGAAATTTGACAGAAGGGAAAAAGGGGAGGAGAGTGAGTTTAAAGTGTGGTTTCCAATTCCCAAACGTTAAATTACAGCAGACGGGATAGAGAGAGAAGATGGGAGGGCAGGAGAGGGGGGATAGTAGAGGCTAGAAAAGGTAGCAGAATACAACAGTTACTAACATGGCATTTTGTAAAAACGTGGATGTGTAAACAATGTGATTGTGCAATCTGTATATGGGGTCAAAATGGGAGTTCATAACTCACTTGAATCTAATGTAGGAAATATGGTATCTCAAGAGCTATGTAAGGTTTTAAGCAACCAATATAAAAAAGAGGTCTTCATTTTTCTTTGTAGTTGAGATCTCCTGTTTCCGTGACATGTTTAGTTGTGTTCTCTCCTTTAGTCCTCCCATGCTCTAGATATTCTGATATGGAAAAACTAGCTGAAATGCCCAACCAGTCTCTAAATCAGTGACACTTTTTCATTAAGCCTAAAGTCACTTTACAATTGCTATAGTCATTCAAAATACACTTCTTTGTTGGGAGTTTAAAAGATATTTCCATCATCTAGATTACAAGTGCCTAGAACTCCCATTCTTCTTTATGTAAGAGTGGCTTCATCAGATTAAATGCTGTTCTCTGGAATAACATAAAATAGGAATAATTGACTCATAAGATTCTTACGTAAACCATCTTTATTTACAAAATACTATCTTAAGAATTATTGTTTCATTGAGCTTCAATTGGAGCCAAAGTATAGTCAATTACTGAACTAAAAGCAGTTACTTAAAAACTAAAAAGGAGAGATAAGTCAAATTACATTTGAAGAGAGCAACAGCATGAGGTTTCTTGTTTGGTTGAAAAAAAAGGTCCTCTTCTCATGAACTGACTCCTTGGGTCAACTGGAAACAAGGCACCTCTGACTGGAGGGAAAGGTGCCAACACAGAGCCAGAGCCAGTTGCTTGGTTTTCAGCATGGAGAGGTGAATCAGGCACATCAGAGTCCAAAGGAGGCATATTAGGAATTCTGTGTTCTGCTGGTCCCGATGCTCTACCACAATTTGAGTAAAACCTATCTTGCCTTTGTAGAGGAAGACGTGCATCAGAAGAATATGGTTGGCCTGGCGGAGGGATCATCAGCCTGCTGGCCTGTTCCCCTGGAGGAGAGAGGGGCCCAGTCTGAGAAGGTGCTCTCTGAAAATCAGTGAACTTATGACAGCTGGATTCTCTTCCTTTACTGCTAGTCGCATGGTCCAGAGGATTCTCCAGGGCCCCTTGACCCTCTTCCTCCTCCCACTGGAGTGAAAGGTGAGAGTGTGAGTGGACCACTCTTTTCAGAATGAGGAGGTCTCCTTTCAGATGAAGGGTGACCTATTGGTGAGGGCCCATTTGGAGAAGGCTTTCTGCCCATTGCTGAGTTGGAAACATCCAGTGCATCATAGGGATCTTTTTCTACAAGTTCAAATCTAAGCTCCTTCTCAGTTAATTTCTGTCTGTTGCGTGCATTTTGTTTCCTGAAATAACTGAGGTTTCTTTCAGCAATCCGAGCTGCCAACTCACTAGCATGTGCTTCTTTCTCAGAGGAAATAATCTTCCCCAGACAGGAACGAATGGTACTCTGCAATTGTTCTTCAAGATATTGGGCTCTCTTTCTGTAGGTCTCCAGCTCTTTTATTGTATGGCTCATCTTTTCTTCGACTTTGGAAAGTTTCTCCTTTTGCTCCACACGGCAGTTTTCCTCCACTCTTAATTTCCTGTGCAGTTTCATCATATTTTCTTGATAGCGTTCCATCATGACTTGAAAGTTCTTCTGTAGGGTCTCATTCTCACTTTGCAGCTGTGCATTTTCTGACTGCAAGGATGCCTGTTCAGTCTGCAGACTTTTAAGGTGTTCTGTAAGGTCTTCCGTGGTTTTCTCCACTTCAGATGAGAAAGTACATTTTTGATTTCTTCCTCCTTCCAAGATTTCTAAGGAGGCCGTTAGCTTATCACCATAAACCAGGTTCCTCAAAGCTCCTTTGGACTCATCCTCCAAGTGAGCACCAATTTCGGGTTCACTCGTCTTTCCCAGTTCCCGGTGACCACCATCCCTTTGGGCTCCCAGGCTTGGAGAAGATCTATCCTTCATCTTCAGCAAGCATTCACTCAGAGACTCCATGTGATTTTCTGTGTCCCTTAGAACTTGTTCTCCAGCTACTTTAGAGTCCTCTAATATGATTTTTGCTTTATATTGGACACCTCCTTGTTGCCTCTGTGCTTCAGCTTCTCCTTGTATTGTTGGTCTCTGCGTTGGCGGAAGTAGGGATCCTTCATTCAAAACCTCTTTGATTGCCAGCTTCAGTTCTTCCTCATTCACTTGAAAGAGTCTCCAGTTTGTTTTAGCTTCAGCTATTTGTGATCTGAGGGATTCAGATTCACCTTGGAGGGACTGTGTCCTTCTTGATAGATGCGCCATCGTTTCATCCTGTTGACCATGTTGAGCCTTCTGTGCTTTGAGCTCTTCTTCTAGAAAGAGCATTTCAACGCCATGGCTGGATTCGGGCCTATGCAGCTTTTCGTCGGTTGCCTCCAGCTGTTGTGCTTCTCTTGAACCCTTCTCAAACCTGCAATCCTTTAAAGATGATTCTAAGCCTTCATGTTCTTTTTCAACAAGGCTCACTTTTTCAAGAAGTCCACATTTTGCCTCAATAAGTCCAGCAAGATTTAGAGCCAGCCTTTTTTCTCTTCCCACGTAAAGCCTGCTACGAACCGACTGAAAACCTCTCCAGAAAAGTGAGAGAACAGCAACAAATCCAGGAGCTGTACACATCACCAACTCCCAAGGAAAGCCATAAGGAAGATGGCCTGGCTTCATGTCTTCGGACAATGCTGCCACAACCCTGGGTGCTTCTTCCAGAACCACCCACTAGGATGGCTGAGAGGCAGCCCTTGGCTCCTCCATCACGCCAAGACAGCTTCGGCTCTTGCCACCACAACCACAGCCTGCCCAGGCAGGCCAACACAGGCTGTGGACACTCAGGTGTTTGGTCAGGAACTCCAACCTGCACCAGGCAACGGAGCAGACCACTGTGATCCCCTTCAGGGGCTGAGCGTATGGTGGGTGGTGGGCGTATGGCGGTGGGAGCCATGATCAAAGGCTCCCAGGAGCCTTGTTGTGCTCAACTGCCCATCAGGGGAGTCTTGTCCGCTTCCCTACCCAGTGCATCCTCATGTGCCACAGGTTTAGGTCCCTCCCACTCCAGCCAGAGAGAATTCCTCTCCATGCCACCCACCCCTTGATTTGGTTTAGGCCAGGCCAAGGCGGGGTTAGTAGGAAGATTCCATCCAGTCATAATAACATTCAGTTTGATGTCACTCAAATTCTAAAGCTGACTAAACTGTTCAAACAGCTTTTATGGCCTCTATTGGTCTTTGTGTCCCTTGCCTTTTGTTTGAGTGACTCAGTCCTTTCCCTGCCCTTGTGCTCTCCCTATTTCCTACCTTCCTTGCTTCCTTCCTCCCTTCCTGGGTTTTCTCCTTTTCTTCTTCCTTCTTTTCTACCTCCCTGCATCCCTCCAACTTTGCCTTCCTCCCTTCCAACTTTCTCTCTCCCCCTCCCTCCCTTTTCTTTTCTTGCAAGTGTTTGGGGTGAAAGTCCATGGCAGGCCAGCCCCAAGCTAGGCAAGGTCACTGCCACTGAGCTACAACATCCCCAGACCTGCTGCCACTTCCTATGCAAGTCACTTGAATTATCTCTAAAGAGAAACTCTCACATTAGTCTACTTTCAAAGTAATTTCAGAAGAGTTGCTAACATGGGCATAAATCAGTTATGACAAGTCATTTATGAAAAGCACGGCACAGCTAATGTTCCTCCAAAGAAGGAGTTGAAAACTTAATTGGTTTTCAGGTCAGCATTTCTAGACTAGTACAAACCCTCCTAATCCTGATCTCTCCTTAGTCCTATGATTTCTTGAAGTGTCCCCTTTGCTCCTGTTCATGGAGTCATGTGTACAGAAATTATACCTGGTTCTATTGAACTCTACTTAATTCTTTCTCACCTCTGTGCTCCTTTTGCCAAGTCACTCCTCAACACTTACTGTAACCCTTTCAATTTTTTGTCCATTTTCATTTAAAAAACTCTTTCAGAAATTGAACCATTTCGCATGCAGACACAGTCTTCTTGATCTGCTATTAATCCCCCACTACTGACATTGGAAGTTATTGAAATGTACACTTCCGGACCGTTTTCAGATTTTTGATTCCTGTATATCTATCTGTCTATCTATTTACAAACATAACATGGTATTCTGAAAGAATCGTTCTGCTTTTGGAGCTCTACATTGTGTTTTCCAGAAGCAGGCCTATTACACAGAGATGAATCCATGTTACCTAGATTGAGTTCAAACCGGAATGTGCACTCTGATTCCCATTATATTGTTCTACCTACTAATGGACAGTTCAGTTATATCCAGACCTCACCACCTCCCCCATTGAGTAAAACCCTTGTGAAGAGACATGTAGATGCCTTTATGAACATATTGATAATTTTTCATGGCAGTGTTTTCCAAAAACCAGTTAGTAAAATCAATTGATTCCTTTGCAGCCTGAAATTACCTTCATTCCAGTTTACTGGTATAAGAAGCGCAGTATATCAGCAACCATTCTCCAATAGTAGTTCAGGCAGAAGTCATTCTAGATAACAAGCAGTGCCGGATCCTCCATGTATTTTACACAGCCCATGACGGGGGACATCTGTCCATTCGTTTAGAACAACTGATGTTTTATGCTGGCAATTTAGGTTTATTTAAAGGAGTGATTAGAAAACAGGTGAGACAGACTGATTAGATTCAGTATGTATGTTGGCTTTGTTTTTCTAGGCCTGAAGTTTTCACATTTCAATTAATTGTAGGTTAAGTATCAGGCAGATTCTTCACTGGGCTTCAAATGTGATAAAGTTGCTTCTTATTTTTAAGAAGGCCGTTGCAATGCTGCATTTATTTTACACCTCAGTGCTTGTTTTACACACAAGCACACACACCCACACACCACACACATCAACACACACACAAACACATAATTAGAGCACATTTAACACTCAAATAAAGCTTTACCTACTAATTCATAACTAGGGTATTTTTTTTAATAAGTATTGTGTCTTGGTCTCTACTGGGGAAACATGGTTCAATGTGAGTTCTCTGGTTTGTTGTAGGGCAGTGAACGTTCACTTGTTGGCAATGATATAGAAATGGGGAGTAAGAGTTTAAAAGTTTTTACAGTAGGTAGGCAGAGTCAGAGTATGGAATCTAAGAATAAGAAATTGGGGAATTTCCTCTTTGTTTCTTCATTTCAACCTCCTAATAATTCATGTATATTTTCCAAAAGTCTCCCAGAAAACAAGGACTAGGTCAATCCACATATCAGTGAACCATAGCAGAATGCGATTCTGAATTTCATATAAACAGTCATAAAATCAAAAAGACAGGTGCTGGGGTTTTGGCTCAGCACTAGAGTGCTGGCTTCACACTTTCAAAGGTCCTGAGTTGGATCCCCAACACCATACGTGAAAGGAATGAATGAACCAATGCATGAGTGTATGATGAATGAATTAAAGGTATAAGGAGGAGGAGGAAGAGGAGGAGGAGGAGGAGAAATAGAAGAAGATGATGAGAAATTTGACAGAAGGGAAAAAGGGGAGGAGAGTGAGTTTAAAGTGTGGTTTCCAATTCCCAAACGTTAAATTACAGCAGACGGGATAGAGAGAGAAGATGGGAGGGCAGGAGAGGGGGGATAGTAGAGGCTAGAAAAGGTAGCAGAATACAACAGTTACTAACATGGCATTTTGTAAAAACGTGGATGTGTAAACAATGTGATTGTGCAATCTGTATATGGGGTCAAAATGGGAGTTCAT
Source organism: Callospermophilus lateralis (assembly GCF_048772815.1). Classification (NCBI taxonomy): domain Eukaryota; kingdom Metazoa; phylum Chordata; class Mammalia; order Rodentia; family Sciuridae; genus Callospermophilus; species Callospermophilus lateralis. Next base: position 51,848 of record NW_027514820.1, on the reverse strand, counting down.
AACTCACTTGAATCTAATGTAGGAAATATGGTATCTCAAGAGCTATGTAAGGTTTTAAGCAACCAATATAAAAAAGAGGTCTTCATTTTTCTTTGTAGTTGAGATCTCCTGTTTCCGTGACATGTTTAGTTGTGTTCTCTCCTTTAGTCCTCCCATGCTCTAGATATTCTGATATGGAAAAACTAGCTGAAATGCCCAACCAGTCTCTAAATCAGTGACACTTTTTCATTAAGCCTAAAGTCACTTTACAATTGCTATAGTCATTCAAAATACACTTCTTTGTTGGGAGTTTAAAAGATATTTCCATCATCTAGATTACAAGTGCCTAGAACTCCCATTCTTCTTTATGTAAGAGTGGCTTCATCAGATTAAATGCTGTTCTCTGGAATAACATAAAATAGGAATAATTGACTCATAAGATTCTTACGTAAACCATCTTTATTTACAAAATACTATCTTAAGAATTATTGTTTCATTGAGCTTCAATTGGAGCCAAAGTATAGTCAATTACTGAACTAAAAGCAGTTACTTAAAAACTAAAAAGGAGAGATAAGTCAAATTACATTTGAAGAGAGCAACAGCATGAGGTTTCTTGTTTGGTTGAAAAAAAAGGTCCTCTTCTCATGAACTGACTCCTTGGGTCAACTGGAAACAAGGCACCTCTGACTGGAGGGAAAGGTGCCAACACAGAGCCAGAGCCAGTTGCTTGGTTTTCAGCATGGAGAGGTGAATCAGGCACATCAGAGTCCAAAGGAGGCATATTAGGAATTCTGTGTTCTGCTGGTCCCGATGCTCTACCACAATTTGAGTAAAACCTATCTTGCCTTTGTAGAGGAAGACGTGCATCAGAAGAATATGGTTGGCCTGGCGGAGGGATCATCAGCCTGCTGGCCTGTTCCCCTGGAGGAGAGAGGGGCCCAGTCTGAGAAGGTGCTCTCTGAAAATCAGTGAACTTATGACAGCTGGATTCTCTTCCTTTACTGCTAGTCGCATGGTCCAGAGGATTCTCCAGGGCCCCTTGACCCTCTTCCTCCTCCCACTGGAGTGAAAGGTGAGAGTGTGAGTGGACCACTCTTTTCAGAATGAGGAGGTCTCCTTTCAGATGAAGGGTGACCTATTGGTGAGGGCCCATTTGGAGAAGGCTTTCTGCCCATTGCTGAGTTGGAAACATCCAGTGCATCATAGGGATCTTTTTCTACAAGTTCAAATCTAAGCTCCTTCTCAGTTAATTTCTGTCTGTTGCGTGCATTTTGTTTCCTGAAATAACTGAGGTTTCTTTCAGCAATCCGAGCTGCCAACTCACTAGCATGTGCTTCTTTCTCAGAGGAAATAATCTTCCCCAGACAGGAACGAATGGTACTCTGCAATTGTTCTTCAAGATATTGGGCTCTCTTTCTGTAGGTCTCCAGCTCTTTTATTGTATGGCTCATCTTTTCTTCGACTTTGGAAAGTTTCTCCTTTTGCTCCACACGGCAGTTTTCCTCCACTCTTAATTTCCTGTGCAGTTTCATCATATTTTCTTGATAGCGTTCCATCATGACTTGAAAGTTCTTCTGTAGGGTCTCATTCTCACTTTGCAGCTGTGCATTTTCTGACTGCAAGGATGCCTGTTCAGTCTGCAGACTTTTAAGGTGTTCTGTAAGGTCTTCCGTGGTTTTCTCCACTTCAGATGAGAAAGTACATTTTTGATTTCTTCCTCCTTCCAAGATTTCTAAGGAGGCCGTTAGCTTATCACCATAAACCAGGTTCCTCAAAGCTCCTTTGGACTCATCCTCCAAGTGAGCACCAATTTCGGGTTCACTCGTCTTTCCCAGTTCCCGGTGACCACCATCCCTTTGGGCTCCCAGGCTTGGAGAAGATCTATCCTTCATCTTCAGCAAGCATTCACTCAGAGACTCCATGTGATTTTCTGTGTCCCTTAGAACTTGTTCTCCAGCTACTTTAGAGTCCTCTAATATGATTTTTGCTTTATATTGGACACCTCCTTGTTGCCTCTGTGCTTCAGCTTCTCCTTGTATTGTTGGTCTCTGCGTTGGCGGAAGTAGGGATCCTTCATTCAAAACCTCTTTGATTGCCAGCTTCAGTTCTTCCTCATTCACTTGAAAGAGTCTCCAGTTTGTTTTAGCTTCAGCTATTTGTGATCTGAGGGATTCAGATTCACCTTGGAGGGACTGTGTCCTTCTTGATAGATGCGCCATCGTTTCATCCTGTTGACCATGTTGAGCCTTCTGTGCTTTGAGCTCTTCTTCTAGAAAGAGCATTTCAACGCCATGGCTGGATTCGGGCCTATGCAGCTTTTCGTCGGTTGCCTCCAGCTGTTGTGCTTCTCTTGAACCCTTCTCAAACCTGCAATCCTTTAAAGATGATTCTAAGCCTTCATGTTCTTTTTCAACAAGGCTCACTTTTTCAAGAAGTCCACATTTTGCCTCAATAAGTCCAGCAAGATTTAGAGCCAGCCTTTTTTCTCTTCCCACGTAAAGCCTGCTACGAACCGACTGAAAACCTCTCCAGAAAAGTGAGAGAACAGCAACAAATCCAGGAGCTGTACACATCACCAACTCCCAAGGAAAGCCATAAGGAAGATGGCCTGGCTTCATGTCTTCGGACAATGCTGCCACAACCCTGGGTGCTTCTTCCAGAACCACCCACTAGGATGGCTGAGAGGCAGCCCTTGGCTCCTCCATCACGCCAAGACAGCTTTGGCTCTTGCCACCACAACCACAGCCTGCCCAGGCAGGCCAACACAGGCTGTGGACACTCAGGTGTTTGGTCAGGAACTCCAACCTGCACCAGGCAACGGAGCAGACCACTGTGATCCCCTTCAGGGGCTGAGCGTATGGTGGGTGGTGGGCGTATGGCGGTGGGAGCCATGATCAAAGGCTCCCAGGAGCCTTGTTGTGCTCAACTGCCCATCAGGGGAGTCTTGTCCGCTTCCCTACCCAGTGCATCCTCATGTGCCACAGGTTTAGGTCCCTCCCACTCCAGCCAGAGAGAATTCCTCTCCATGCCACCCACCCCTTGATTTGGTTTAGGCCAGGCCAAGGCGGGGTTAGTAGGAAGATTCCATCCAGTCATAATAACATTCAGTTTGATGTCACTCAAATTCTAAAGCTGACTAAACTGTTCAAACAGCTTTTATGGCCTCTATTGGTCTTTGTGTCCCTTGCCTTTTGTTTGAGTGACTCAGTCCTTTCCCTGCCCTTGTGCTCTCCCTATTTCCTACCTTCCTTGCTTCCTTCCTCCCTTCCTGGGTTTTCTCCTTTTCTTCTTCCTTCTTTTCTACCTCCCTGCATCCCTCCAACTTTGCCTTCCTCCCTTCCAACTTTCTCTCTCCCCCTCCCTCCCTTTTCTTTTCTTGCAAGTGTTTGGGGTGAAAGTCCATGGCAGGCCAGCCCCAAGCTAGGCAAGGTCACTGCCACTGAGCTACAACATCCCCAGACCTGCTGCCACTTCCTATGCAAGTCACTTGAATTATCTCTAAAGAGAAACTCTCACATTAGTCTACTTTCAAAGTAATTTCAGAAGAGTTGCTAACATGGGCATAAATCAGTTATGACAAGTCATTTATGAAAAGCACGGCACAGCTAATGTTCCTCCAAAGAAGGAGTTGAAAACTTAATTGGTTTTCAGGTCAGCATTTCTAGACTAGTACAAACCCTCCTAATCCTGATCTCTCCTTAGTCCTATGATTTCTTGAAGTGTCCCCTTTGCTCCTGTTCATGGAGTCATGTGTACAGAAATTATACCTGGTTCTATTGAACTCTACTTAATTCTTTCTCACCTCTGTGCTCCTTTTGCCAAGTCACTCCTCAACACTTACTGTAACCCTTTCAATTTTTTGTCCATTTTCATTTAAAAAACTCTTTCAGAAATTGAACCATTTCGCATGCAGACACAGTCTTCTTGATCTGCTATTAATCCCCCACTACTGACATTGGAAGTTATTGAAATGTACACTTCCGGACCGTTTTCAGATTTTTGATTCCTGTATATCTATCTGTCTATCTATTTACAAACATAACATGGTATTCTGAAAGAATCGTTCTGCTTTTGGAGCTCTACATTGTGTTTTCCAGAAGCAGGCCTATTACACAGAGATGAATCCATGTTACCTAGATTGAGTTCAAACCGGAATGTGCACTCTGATTCCCATTATATTGTTCTACCTACTAATGGACAGTTCAGTTATATCCAGACCTCACCACCTCCCCCATTGAGTAAAACCCTTGTGAAGAGACATGTAGATGCCTTTATGAACATATTGATAATTTTTCATGGCAGTGTTTTCCAAAAACCAGTTAGTAAAATCAATTGATTCCTTTGCAGCCTGAAATTACCTTCATTCCAGTTTACTGGTATAAGAAGCGCAGTATATCAGCAACCATTCTCCAATAGTAGTTCAGGCAGAAGTCATTCTAGATAACAAGCAGTGCCGGATCCTCCATGTATTTTACACAGCCCATGACGGGGGACATCCGTCCATTCGTTTAGAACAACTGATGTTTTATGCTGGCAATTTAGGTTTATTTAAAGGAGTGATTAGAAAACAGGTGAGACAGACTGATTAGATTCAGTATGTATGTTGGCTTTGTTTTTCTAGGCCTGAAGTTTTCACATTTCAATTAATTGTAGGTTAAGTATCAGGCAGATTCTTCACTGGGCTTCAAATGTGATAAAGTTGCTTCTTATTTTTAAGAAGGCCGTTGCAATGCTGCATTTATTTTACACCTCAGTGCTTGTTTTACACACAAGCACACACACCCACACACCACACACATCAACACACACACAAACACATAATTAGAGCACATTTAACACTCAAATAAAGCTTTACCTACTAATTCATAACTAGGGTATTTTTTTTAATAAGTATTGTGTCTTGGTCTCTACTGGGGAAACATGGTTCAATGTGAGTTCTCTGGTTTGTTGTAGGGCAGTGAACGTTCACTTGTTGGCAATGATATAGAAATGGGGAGTAAGAGTTTAAAAGTTTTTACAGTAGGTAGGCAGAGTCAGAGTATGGAATCTAAGAATAAGAAATTGGGGAATTTCCTCTTTGTTTCTTCATTTCAACCTCCTAATAATTCATGTATATTTTCCAAAAGTCTCCCAGAAAACAAGGACTAGGTCAATCCACATATCAGTGAACCATAGCAGAATGCGATTCTGAATTTCATATAAACAGTCATAAAATCAAAAAGACAGGTGCTGGGGTTTTGGCTCAGCACTAGAGTGCTGGCTTCACACTTTCAAAGGTCCTGAGTTGGATCCCCAACACCATACGTGAAAGGAATGAATGAACCAATGCATGAGTGTATGATGAATGAATTAAAGGTATAAGGAGGAGGAGGAAGAGGAGGAGGAGGAGGAGAAATAGAAGAAGATGATGAGAAATTTGACAGAAGGGAAAAAGGGGAGGAGAGTGAGTTTAAAGTGTGGTTTCCAATTCCCAAACGTTAAATTACAGCAGACGGGATAGAGAGAGAAGATGGGAGGGCAGGAGAGGGGGGATAGTAGAGGCTAGAAAAGGTAGCAGAATACAACAGTTACTAACATGGCATTTTGTAAAAACGTGGATGTGTAAACAATGTGATTGTGCAATCTGTATATGGGGTCAAAATGGGAGTTCATAACTCACTTGAATCTAATGTAGGAAATATGGTATCTCAAGAGCTATGTAAGGTTTTAAGCAACCAATATAAAAAAGAGGTCTTCATTTTTCTTTGTAGTTGAGATCTCCTGTTTCCGTGACATGTTTAGTTGTGTTCTCTCCTTTAGTCCTCCCATGCTCTAGATATTCTGATATGGAAAAACTAGCTGAAATGCCCAACCAGTCTCTAAATCAGTGACACTTTTTCATTAAGCCTAAAGTCACTTTACAATTGCTATAGTCATTCAAAATACACTTCTTTGTTGGGAGTTTAAAAGATATTTCCATCATCTAGATTACAAGTGCCTAGAACTCCCATTCTTCTTTATGTAAGAGTGGCTTCATCAGATTAAATGCTGTTCTCTGGAATAACATAAAATAGGAATAATTGACTCATAAGATTCTTACGTAAACCATCTTTATTTACAAAATACTATCTTAAGAATTATTGTTTCATTGAGCTTCAATTGGAGCCAAAGTATAGTCAATTACTGAACTAAAAGCAGTTACTTAAAAACTAAAAAGGAGAGATAAGTCAAATTACATTTGAAGAGAGCAACAGCATGAGGTTTCTTGTTTGGTTGAAAAAAAAGGTCCTCTTCTCATGAACTGACTCCTTGGGTCAACTGGAAACAAGGCACCTCTGACTGGAGGGAAAGGTGCCAACACAGAGCCAGAGCCAGTTGCTTGGTTTTCAGCATGGAGAGGTGAATCAGGCACATCAGAGTCCAAAGGAGGCATATTAGGAATTCTGTGTTCTGCTGGTCCCGATGCTCTACCACAATTTGAGTAAAACCTATCTTGCCTTTGTAGAGGAAGACGTGCATCAGAAGAATATGGTTGGCCTGGCGGAGGGATCATCAGCCTGCTGGCCTGTTCCCCTGGAGGAGAGAGGGGCCCAGTCTGAGAAGGTGCTCTCTGAAAATCAGTGAACTTATGACAGCTGGATTCTCTTCCTTTACTGCTAGTCGCATGGTCCAGAGGATTCTCCAGGGCCCCTTGACCCTCTTCCTCCTCCCACTGGAGTGAAAGGTGAGAGTGTGAGTGGACCACTCTTTTCAGAATGAGGAGGTCTCCTTTCAGATGAAGGGTGACCTATTGGTGAGGGCCCATTTGGAGAAGGCTTTCTGCCCATTGCTGAGTTGGAAACATCCAGTGCATCATAGGGATCTTTTTCTACAAGTTCAAATCTAAGCTCCTTCTCAGTTAATTTCTGTCTGTTGCGTGCATTTTGTTTCCTGAAATAACTGAGGTTTCTTTCAGCAATCCGAGCTGCCAACTCACTAGCATGTGCTTCTTTCTCAGAGGAAATAATCTTCCCCAGACAGGAACGAATGGTACTCTGCAATTGTTCTTCAAGATATTGGGCTCTCTTTCTGTAGGTCTCCAGCTCTTTTATTGTATGGCTCATCTTTTCTTCGACTTTGGAAAGTTTCTCCTTTTGCTCCACACGGCAGTTTTCCTCCACTCTTAATTTCCTGTGCAGTTTCATCATATTTTCTTGATAGCGTTCCATCATGACTTGAAAGTTCTTCTGTAGGGTCTCATTCTCACTTTGCAGCTGTGCATTTTCTGACTGCAAGGATGCCTGTTCAGTCTGCAGACTTTTAAGGTGTTCTGTAAGGTCTTCCGTGGTTTTCTCCACTTCAGATGAGAAAGTACATTTTTGATTTCTTCCTCCTTCCAAGATTTCTAAGGAGGCCGTTAGCTTATCACCATAAACCAGGTTCCTCAAAGCTCCTTTGGACTCATCCTCCAAGTGAGCACCAATTTCGGGTTCACTCGTCTTTCCCAGTTCCCGGTGACCACCATCCCTTTGGGCTCCCAGGCTTGGAGAAGATCTATCCTTCATCTTCAGCAAGCATTCACTCAGAGACTCCATGTGATTTTCTGTGTCCCTTAGAACTTGTTCTCCAGCTACTTTAGAGTCCTCTAATATGATTTTTGCTTTATATTGGACACCTCCTTGTTGCCTCTGTGCTTCAGCTTCTCCTTGTATTGTTGGTCTCTGCGTTGGCGGAAGTAGGGATCCTTCATTCAAAACCTCTTTGATTGCCAGCTTCAGTTCTTCCTCATTCACTTGAAAGAGTCTCCAGTTTGTTTTAGCTTCAGCTATTTGTGATCTGAGGGATTCAGATTCACCTTGGAGGGACTGTGTCCTTCTTGATAGATGCGCCATCGTTTCATCCTGTTGACCATGTTGAGCCTTCTGTGCTTTGAGCTCTTCTTCTAGAAAGAGCATTTCAACGCCATGGCTGGATTCGGGCCTATGCAGCTTTTCGTCGGTTGCCTCCAGCTGTTGTGCTTCTCTTGAACCCTTCTCAAACCTGCAATCCTTTAAAGATGATTCTAAGCCTTCATGTTCTTTTTCAACAAGGCTCACTTTTTCAAGAAGTCCACATTTTGCCTCAATAAGTCCAGCAAGATTTAGAGCCAGCCTTTTTTCTCTTCCCACGTAAAGCCTGCTACGAACCGACTGAAAACCTCTCCAGAAAAGTGAGAGAACAGCAACAAATCCAGGAGCTGTACACATCACCAACTCCCAAGGAAAGCCATAAGGAAGATGGCCTGGCTTCATGTCTTCGGACAATGCTGCCACAACCCTGGGTGCTTCTTCCAGAACCACCCACTAGGATGGCTGAGAGGCAGCCCTTGGCTCCTCCTTCACGCCAAGACAGCTTCGGCTCTTGCCACCACAACCACAGCCTGCCCAGGCAGGCCAACACAGGCTGTGGACACTCAGGTGTTTGGTCAGGAACTCCAACCTGCACCAGGCAACGGAGCAGACCACTGTGATCCCCTTCAGGGGCTGAGCGTATGGTGGGTGGTGGGCGTATGGCGGTGGGAGCCATGATCAAAGGCTCCCAGGAGCCTTGTTGTGCTCAACTGCCCATCAGGGGAGTCTTGTCCGCTTCCCTACCCAGTGCATCCTCATGTGCCACAGGTTTAGGTCCCTCCCACTCCAGCCAGAGAGAATTCCTCTCCATGCCACCCACCCCTTGATTTGGTTTAGGCCAGGCCAAGGCGGGGTTAGTAGGAAGATTCCATCCAGTCATAATAACATTCAGTTTGATGTCACTCAAATTCTAAAGCTGACTAAACTGTTCAAACAGCTTTTATGGCCTCTATTGGTCTTTGTGTCCCTTGCCTTTTGTTTGAGTGACTCAGTCCTTTCCCTGCCCTTGTGCTCTCCCTATTTCCTACCTTCCTTGCTTCCTTCCTCCCTTCCTGGGTTTTCTCCTTTTCTTCTTCCTTCTTTTCTACCTCCCTGCATCCCTCCAACTTTGCCTTCCTCCCTTCCAACTTTCTCTCTCCCCCTCCCTCCCTTTTCTTTTCTTGCAAGTGTTTGGGGTGAAAGTCCATGGCAGGCCAGCCCCAAGCTAGGCAAGGTCACTGCCACTGAGCTACAACATCCCCAGACCTGCTGCCACTTCCTATGCAAGTCACTTGAATTATCTCTAAAGAGAAACTCTCACATTAGTCTACTTTCAAAGTAATTTCAGAAGAGTTGCTAACATGGGCATAAATCAGTTATGACAAGTCATTTATGAAAAGCACGGCACAGCTAATGTTCCTCCAAAGAAGGAGTTGAAAACTTAATTGGTTTTCAGGTCAGCATTTCTAGACTAGTACAAACCCTCCTAATCCTGATCTCTCCTTAGTCCTATGATTTCTTGAAGTGTCCCCTTTGCTCCTGTTCATGGAGTCATGTGTACAGAAATTATACCTGGTTCTATTGAACTCTACTTAATTCTTTCTCACCTCTGTGCTCCTTTTGCCAAGTCACTCCTCAACACTTACTGTAACCCTTTCAATTTTTTGTCCATTTTCATTTAAAAAACTCTTTCAGAAATTGAACCATTTCGCATGCAGACACAGTCTTCTTGATCTGCTATTAATCCCCCACTACTGACATTGGAAGTTATTGAAATGTACACTTCCGGACCGTTTTCAGATTTTTGATTCCTGTATATCTATCTGTCTATCTATTTACAAACATAACATGGTATTCTGAAAGAATCGTTCTGCTTTTGGAGCTCTACATTGTGTTTTCCAGAAGCAGGCCTATTACACAGAGATGAATCCATGTTACCTAGATTGAGTTCAAACCGGAATGTGCACTCTGATTCCCATTATATTGTTCTACCTACTAATGGACAGTTCAGTTATATCCAGACCTCACCACCTCCCCCATTGAGTAAAACCCTTGTGAAGAGACATGTAGATGCCTTTATGAACATATTGATAATTTTTCATGGCAGTGTTTTCCAAAAACCAGTTAGTAAAATCAATTGATTCCTTTGCAGCCTGAAATTACCTTCATTCCAGTTTACTGGTATAAGAACCGCAGTATATCAGCAACCATTCTCCAATAGTAGTTCAGGCAGAAGTCATTCTAGATAACAAGCAGTGCCGGATCCTCCATGTATTTTACACAGCCCATGACGGGGGACATCCGTCCATTCGTTTAGAACAACTGATGTTTTATGCTGGCAATTTAGGTTTATTTAAAGGAGTGATTAGAAAACAGGTGAGACAGACTGATTAGATTCAGTATGTATGTTGGCTTTGTTTTTCTAGGCCTGAAGTTTTCACATTTCAATTAATTGTAGGTTAAGTATCAGGCAGATTCTTCACTGGGCTTCAAATGTGATAAAGTTGCTTCTTATTTTTAAGAAGGCCGTTGCAATGCTGCATTTATTTTACACCTCAGTGCTTGTTTTACACACAAGCACACACACCCACACACCACACACATCAACACACACACAAACACATAATTAGAGCACATTTAACACTCAAATAAAGCTTTACCTACTAATTCATAACTAGGGTATTTTTTTTAATAAGTATTGTGTCTTGGTCTCTACTGGGGAAACATGGTTCAATGTGAGTTCTCTGGTTTGTTGTAGGGCAGTGAACGTTCACTTGTTGGCAATGATATAGAAATGGGGAGTAAGAGTTTAAAAGTTTTTACAGTAGGTAGGCAGAGTCAGAGTATGGAATCTAAGAATAAGAAATTGGGGAATTTCCTCTTTGTTTCTTCATTTCAACCTCCTAATAATTCATGTATATTTTCCAAAAGTCTCCCAGAAAACAAGGACTAGGTCAATCCACATATCAGTGAACCATAGCAGAATGCGATTCTGAATTTCATATAAACAGTCATAAAATCAAAAAGACAGGTGCTGGGGTTTTGGCTCAGCACTAGAGTGCTGGCTTCACACTTTCAAAGGTCCTGAGTTGGATCCCCAACACCATACGTGAAAGGAATGAATGAACCAATGCATGAGTGTATGATGAATGAATTAAAGGTATAAGGAGGAGGAGGAAGAGGAGGAGGAGGAGGAGAAATAGAAGAAGATGATGAGAAATTTGACAGAAGGGAAAAAGGGGAGGAGAGTGAGTTTAAAGTGTGGTTTCCAATTCCCAAACGTTAAATTACAGCAGACGGGATAGAGAGAGAAGATGGGAGGGCAGGAGAGGGGGGATAGTAGAGGCTAGAAAAGGTAGCAGAATACAACAGTTACTAACATGGCATTTTGTAAAAACGTGGATGTGTAAACAATGTGATTGTGCAATCTGTATATGGGGTCAAAATGGGAGTTCATAACTCACTTGAATCTAATGTAGGAAATATGGTATCTCAAGAGCTATGTAAGGTTTTAAGCAACCAATATAAAAAAGAGGTCTTCATTTTTCTTTGTAGTTGAGATCTCCTGTTTCCGTGACATGTTTAGTTGTGTTCTCTCCTTTAGTCCTCCCATGCTCTAGATATTCTGATATGGAAAAACTAGCTGAAATGCCCAACCAGTCTCTAAATCAGTGACACTTTTTCATTAAGCCTAAAGTCACTTTACAATTGCTATAGTCATTCAAAATACACTTCTTTGTTGGGAGTTTAAAAGATATTTCCATCATCTAGATTACAAGTGCCTAGAACTCCCATTCTTCTTTATGTAAGAGTGGCTTCATCAGATTAAATGCTGTTCTCTGGAATAACATAAAATAGGAATAATTGACTCATAAGATTCTTACGTAAACCATCTTTATTTACAAAATACTATCTTAAGAATTATTGTTTCATTGAGCTTCAATTGGAGCCAAAGTATAGTCAATTACTGAACTAAAAGCAGTTACTTAAAAACTAAAAAGGAGAGATAAGTCAAATTACATTTGAAGAGAGCAACAGCATGAGGTTTCTTGTTTGGTTGAAAAAAAAGGTCCTCTTCTCATGAACTGACTCCTTGGGTCAACTGGAAACAAGGCACCTCTGACTGGAGGGAAAGGTGCCAACACAGAGCCAGAGCCAGTTGCTTGGTTTTCAGCATGGAGAGGTGAATCAGGCACATCAGAGTCCAAAGGAGGCATATTAGGAATTCTGTGTTCTGCTGGTCCCGATGCTCTACCACAATTTGAGTAAAACCTATCTTGCCTTTGTAGAGGAAGACGTGCATCAGAAGAATATGGTTGGCCTGGCGGAGGGATCATCAGCCTGCTGGCCTGTTCCCCTGGAGGAGAGAGGGGCCCAGTCTGAGAAGGTGCTCTCTGAAAATCAGTGAACTTATGACAGCTGGATTCTCTTCCTTTACTGCTAGTCGCATGGTCCAGAGGATTCTCCAGGGCCCCTTGACCCTCTTCCTCCTCCCACTGGAGTGAAAGGTGAGAGTGTGAGTGGACCACTCTTTTCAGAATGAGGAGGTCTCCTTTCAGATGAAGGGTGACCTATTGGTGAGGGCCCATTTGGAGAAGGCTTTCTGCCCATTGCTGAGTTGGAAACATCCAGTGCATCATAGGGATCTTTTTCTACAAGTTCAAATCTAAGCTCCTTCTCAGTTAATTTCTGTCTGTTGCGTGCATTTTGTTTCCTGAAATAACTGAGGTTTCTTTCAGCAATCCGAGCTGCCAACTCACTAGCATGTGCTTCTTTCTCAGAGGAAATAATCTTCCCCAGACAGGAACGAATGGTACTCTGCAATTGTTCTTCAAGATATTGGGCTCTCTTTCTGTAGGTCTCCAGCTCTTTTATTGTATGGCTCATCTTTTCTTCGACTTTGGAAAGTTTCTCCTTTTGCTCCACACGGCAGTTTTCCTCCACTCTTAATTTCCTGTGCAGTTTCATCATATTTTCTTGATAGCGTTCCATCATGACTTGAAAGTTCTTCTGTAGGGTCTCATTCTCACTTTGCAGCTGTGCATTTTCTGACTGCAAGGATGCCTGTTCAGTCTGCAGACTTTTAAGGTGTTCTGTAAGGTCTTCCGTGGTTTTCTCCACTTCAGATGAGAAAGTACATTTTTGATTTCTTCCTCCTTCCAAGATTTCTAAGGAGGCCGTTAGCTTATCACCATAAACCAGGTTCCTCAAAGCTCCTTTGGACTCATCCTCCAAGTGAGCACCAATTTCGGGTTCACTCGTCTTTCCCAGTTCCCGGTGACCACCATCCCTTTGGGCTCCCAGGCTTGGAGAAGATCTATCCTTCATCTTCAGCAAGCATTCACTCAGAGACTCCATGTGATTTTCTGTGTCCCTTAGAACTTGTTCTCCAGCTACTTTAGAGTCCTCTAATATGATTTTTGCTTTATATTGGACACCTCCTTGTTGCCTCTGTGCTTCAGCTTCTCCTTGTATTGTTGGTCTCTGCGTTGGCGGAAGTAGGGATCCTTCATTCAAAACCTCTTTGATTGCCAGCTTCAGTTCTTCCTCATTCACTTGAAAGAGTCTCCAGTTTGTTTTAGCTTCAGCTATTTGTGATCTGAGGGATTCAGATTCACCTTGGAGGGACTGTGTCCTTCTTGATAGATGCGCCATCGTTTCATCCTGTTGACCATGTTGAGCCTTCTGTGCTTTGAGCTCTTCTTCTAGAAAGAGCATTTCAACGCCATGGCTGGATTCGGGCCTATGCAGCTTTTCGTCGGTTGCCTCCAGCTGTTGTGCTTCTCTTGAACCCTTCTCAAACCTGCAATCCTTTAAAGATGATTCTAAGCCTTCATGTTCTTTTTCAACAAGGCTCACTTTTTCAAGAAGTCCACATTTTGCCTCAATAAGTCCAGCAAGATTTAGAGCCAGCCTTTTTTCTCTTCCCACGTAAAGCCTGCTACGAACCGACTGAAAACCTCTCCAGAAAAGTGAGAGAACAGCAACAAATCCAGGAGCTGTACACATCACCAACTCCCAAGGAAAGCCATAAGGAAGATGGCCTGGCTTCATGTCTTCGGACAATGCTGCCACAACCCTGGGTGCTTCTTCCAGAACCACCCACTAGGATGGCTGAGAGGCAGCCCTTGGCTCCTCCATCACGCCAAGACAGCTTTGGCTCTTGCCACCACAACCACAGCCTGCCCAGGCAGGCCAACACAGGCTGTGGACACTCAGGTGTTTGGTCAGGAACTCCAACCTGCACCAGGCAACGGAGCAGACCACTGTGATCCCCTTCAGGGGCTGAGCGTATGGTGGGTGGTGGGCGTATGGCGGTGGGAGCCATGATCAAAGGCTCCCAGGAGCCTTGTTGTGCTCAACTGCCCATCAGGGGAGTCTTGTCCGCTTCCCTACCCAGTGCATCCTCATGTGCCACAGGTTTAGGTCCCTCCCACTCCAGCCAGAGAGAATTCCTCTCCATGCCACCCACCCCTTGATTTGGTTTAGGCCAGGCCAAGGCGGGGTTAGTAGGAAGATTCCATCCAGTCATAATAACATTCAGTTTGATGTCACTCAAATTCTAAAGCTGACTAAACTGTTCAAACAGCTTTTATGGCCTCTATTGGTCTTTGTGTCCCTTGCCTTTTGTTTGAGTGACTCAGTCCTTTCCCTGCCCTTGTGCTCTCCCTATTTCCTACCTTCCTTGCTTCCTTCCTCCCTTCCTGGGTTTTCTCCTTTTCTTCTTCCTTCTTTTCTACCTCCCTGCATCCCTCCAACTTTGCCTTCCTCCCTTCCAACTTTCTCTCTCCCCCTCCCTCCCTTTTCTTTTCTTGCAAGTGTTTGGGGTGAAAGTCCATGGCAGGCCAGCCCCAAGCTAGGCAAGGTCACTGCCACTGAGCTACAACATCCCCAGACCTGCTGCCACTTCCTATGCAAGTCACTTGAATTATCTCTAAAGAGAAACTCTCACATTAGTCTACTTTCAAAGTAATTTCAGAAGAGTTGCTAACATGGGCATAAATCAGTTATGACAAGTCATTTATGAAAAGCACGGCACAGCTAATGTTCCTCCAAAGAAGGAGTTGAAAACTTAATTGGTTTTCAGGTCAGCATTTCTAGACTAGTACAAACCCTCCTAATCCTGATCTCTCCTTAGTCCTATGATTTCTTGAAGTGTCCCCTTTGCTCCTGTTCATGGAGTCATGTGTACAGAAATTATACCTGGTTCTATTGAACTCTACTTAATTCTTTCTCACCTCTGTGCTCCTTTTGCCAAGTCACTCCTCAACACTTACTGTAACCCTTTCAATTTTTTGTCCATTTTCATTTAAAAAACTCTTTCAGAAATTGAACCATTTCGCATGCAGACACAGTCTTCTTGATCTGCTATTAATCCCCCACTACTGACATTGGAAGTTATTGAAATGTACACTTCCGGACCGTTTTCAGATTTTTGATTCCTGTATATCTATCTGTCTATCTATTTACAAACATAACATGGTATTCTGAAAGAATCGTTCTGCTTTTGGAGCTCTACATTGTGTTTTCCAGAAGCAGGCCTATTACACAGAGATGAATCCATGTTACCTAGATTGAGTTCAAACCGGAATGTGCACTCTGATTCCCATTATATTGTTCTACCTACTAATGGACAGTTCAGTTATATCCAGACCTCACCACCTCCCCCATTGAGTAAAACCCTTGTGAAGAGACATGTAGATGCCTTTATGAACATATTGATAATTTTTCATGGCAGTGTTTTCCAAAAACCAGTTAGTAAAATCAATTGATTCCTTTGCAGCCTGAAATTACCTTCATTCCAGTTTACTGGTATAAGAACCGCAGTATATCAGCAACCATTCTCCAATAGTAGTTCAGGCAGAAGTCATTCTAGATAACAAGCAGTGCCGGATCCTCCATGTATTTTACACAGCCCATGACGGGGGACATCCGTCCATTCGTTTAGAACAACTGATGTTTTATGCTGGCAATTTAGGTTTATTTAAAGGAGTGATTAGAAAACAGGTGAGACAGACTGATTAGATTCAGTATGTATGTTGGCTTTGTTTTTCTAGGCCTGAAGTTTTCACATTTCAATTAATTGTAGGTTAAGTATCAGGCAGATTCTTCACTGGGCTTCAAATGTGATAAAGTTGCTTCTTATTTTTAAGAAGGCCGTTGCAATGCTGCATTTATTTTACACCTCAGTGCTTGTTTTACACACAAGCACACACACCCACACACCACACACATCAACACACACACAAACACATAATTAGAGCACATTTAACACTCAAATAAAGCTTTACCTACTAATTCATAACTAGGGTATTTTTTTTAATAAGTATTGTGTCTTGGTCTCTACTGGGGAAACATGGTTCAATGTGAGTTCTCTGGTTTGTTGTAGGGCAGTGAACGTTCACTTGTTGGCAATGATATAGAAATGGGGAGTAAGAGTTTAAAAGTTTTTACAGTAGGTAGGCAGAGTCAGAGTATGGAATCTAAGAATAAGAAATTGGGGAATTTCCTCTTTGTTTCTTCATTTCAACCTCCTAATAATTCATGTATATTTTCCAAAAGTCTCCCAGAAAACAAGGACTAGGTCAATCCACATATCAGTGAACCATAGCAGAATGCGATTCTGAATTTCATATAAACAGTCATAAAATCAAAAAGACAGGTGCTGGGGTTTTGGCTCAGCACTAGAGTGCTGGCTTCACACTTTCAAAGGTCCTGAGTTGGATCCCCAACACCATACGTGAAAGGAATGAATGAACCAATGCATGAGTGTATGATGAATGAATTAAAGGTATAAGGAGGAGGAGGAAGAGGAGGAGGAGGAGGAGAAATAGAAGAAGATGATGAGAAATTTGACAGAAGGGAAAAAGGGGAGGAGAGTGAGTTTAAAGTGTGGTTTCCAATTCCCAAACGTTAAATTACAGCAGACGGGATAGAGAGAGAAGATGGGAGGGCAGGAGAGGGGGGATAGTAGAGGCTAGAAAAGGTAGCAGAATACAACAGTTACTAACATGGCATTTTGTAAAAACGTGGATGTGTAAACAATGTGATTGTGCAATCTGTATATGGGGTCAAAATGGGAGTTCATAACTCACTTGAATCTAATGTAGGAAATATGGTATCTCAAGAGCTATGTAAGGTTTTAAGCAACCAATATAAAAAAGAGGTCTTCATTTTTCTTTGTAGTTGAGATCTCCTGTTTCCGTGACATGTTTAGTTGTGTTCTCTCCTTTAGTCCTCCCATGCTCTAGATATTCTGATATGGAAAAACTAGCTGAAATGCCCAACCAGTCTCTAAATCAGTGACACTTTTTCATTAAGCCTAAAGTCACTTTACAATTGCTATAGTCATTCAAAATACACTTCTTTGTTGGGAGTTTAAAAGATATTTCCATCATCTAGATTACAAGTGCCTAGAACTCCCATTCTTCTTTATGTAAGAGTGGCTTCATCAGATTAAATGCTGTTCTCTGGAATAACATAAAATAGGAATAATTGACTCATAAGATTCTTACGTAAACCATCTTTATTTACAAAATACTATCTTAAGAATTATTGTTTCATTGAGCTTCAATTGGAGCCAAAGTATAGTCAATTACTGAACTAAAAGCAGTTACTTAAAAACTAAAAAGGAGAGATAAGTCAAATTACATTTGAAGAGAGCAACAGCATGAGGTTTCTTGTTTGGTTGAAAAAAAAGGTCCTCTTCTCATGAACTGACTCCTTGGGTCAACTGGAAACAAGGCACCTCTGACTGGAGGGAAAGGTGCCAACACAGAGCCAGAGCCAGTTGCTTGGTTTTCAGCATGGAGAGGTGAATCAGGCACATCAGAGTCCAAAGGAGGCATATTAGGAATTCTGTGTTCTGCTGGTCCCGATGCTCTACCACAATTTGAGTAAAACCTATCTTGCCTTTGTAGAGGAAGACGTGCATCAGAAGAATATGGTTGGCCTGGCGGAGGGATCATCAGCCTGCTGGCCTGTTCCCCTGGAGGAGAGAGGGGCCCAGTCTGAGAAGGTGCTCTCTGAAAATCAGTGAACTTATGACAGCTGGATTCTCTTCCTTTACTGCTAGTCGCATGGTCCAGAGGATTCTCCAGGGCCCCTTGACCCTCTTCCTCCTCCCACTGGAGTGAAAGGTGAGAGTGTGAGTGGACCACTCTTTTCAGAATGAGGAGGTCTCCTTTCAGATGAAGGGTGACCTATTGGTGAGGGCCCATTTGGAGAAGGCTTTCTGCCCATTGCTGAGTTGGAAACATCCAGTGCATCATAGGGATCTTTTTCTACAAGTTCAAATCTAAGCTCCTTCTCAGTTAATTTCTGTCTGTTGCGTGCATTTTGTTTCCTGAAATAACTGAGGTTTCTTTCAGCAATCCGAGCTGCCAACTCACTAGCATGTGCTTCTTTCTCAGAGGAAATAATCTTCCCCAGACAGGAACGAATGGTACTCTGCAATTGTTCTTCAAGATATTGGGCTCTCTTTCTGTAGGTCTCCAGCTCTTTTATTGTATGGCTCATCTTTTCTTCGACTTTGGAAAGTTTCTCCTTTTGCTCCACACGGCAGTTTTCCTCCACTCTTAATTTCCTGTGCAGTTTCATCATATTTTCTTGATAGCGTTCCATCATGACTTGAAAGTTCTTCTGTAGGGTCTCATTCTCACTTTGCAGCTGTGCATTTTCTGACTGCAAGGATGCCTGTTCAGTCTGCAGACTTTTAAGGTGTTCTGTAAGGTCTTCCGTGGTTTTCTCCACTTCAGATGAGAAAGTACATTTTTGATTTCTTCCTCCTTCCAAGATTTCTAAGGAGGCCGTTAGCTTATCACCATAAACCAGGTTCCTCAAAGCTCCTTTGGACTCATCCTCCAAGTGAGCACCAATTTCGGGTTCACTCGTCTTTCCCAGTTCCCGGTGACCACCATCCCTTTGGGCTCCCAGGCTTGGAGAAGATCTATCCTTCATCTTCAGCAAGCATTCACTCAGAGACTCCATGTGATTTTCTGTGTCCCTTAGAACTTGTTCTCCAGCTACTTTAGAGTCCTCTAATATGATTTTTGCTTTATATTGGACACCTCCTTGTTGCCTCTGTGCTTCAGCTTCTCCTTGTATTGTTGGTCTCTGCGTTGGCGGAAGTAGGGATCCTTCATTCAAAACCTCTTTGATTGCCAGCTTCAGTTCTTCCTCATTCACTTGAAAGAGTCTCCAGTTTGTTTTAGCTTCAGCTATTTGTGATCTGAGGGATTCAGATTCACCTTGGAGGGACTGTGTCCTTCTTGATAGATGCGCCATCGTTTCATCCTGTTGACCATGTTGAGCCTTCTGTGCTTTGAGCTCTTCTTCTAGAAAGAGCATTTCAACGCCATGGCTGGATTCGGGCCTATGCAGCTTTTCGTCGGTTGCCTCCAGCTGTTGTGCTTCTCTTGAACCCTTCTCAAACCTGCAATCCTTTAAAGATGATTCTAAGCCTTCATGTTCTTTTTCAACAAGGCTCACTTTTTCAAGAAGTCCACATTTTGCCTCAATAAGTCCAGCAAGATTTAGAGCCAGCCTTTTTTCTCTTCCCACGTAAAGCCTGCTACGAACCGACTGAAAACCTCTCCAGAAAAGTGAGAGAACAGCAACAAATCCAGGAGCTGTACACATCACCAACTCCCAAGGAAAGCCATAAGGAAGATGGCCTGGCTTCATGTCTTCGGACAATGCTGCCACAACCCTGGGTGCTTCTTCCAGAACCACCCACTAGGATGGCTGAGAGGCAGCCCTTGGCTCCTCCATCACGCCAAGACAGCTTCGGCTCTTGCCACCACAACCACAGCCTGCCCAGGCAGGCCAACACAGGCTGTGGACACTCAGGTGTTTGGTCAGGAACTCCAACCTGCACCAGGCAACGGAGCAGACCACTGTGATCCCCTTCAGGGGCTGAGCGTATGGTGGGTGGTGGGCGTATGGCGGTGGGAGCCATGATCAAAGGCTCCCAGGAGCCTTGTTGTGCTCAACTGCCCATCAGGGGAGTCTTGTCCGCTTCCCTACCCAGTGCATCCTCATGTGCCACAGGTTTAGGTCCCTCCCACTCCAGCCAGAGAGAATTCCTCTCCATGCCACCCACCCCTTGATTTGGTTTAGGCCAGGCCAAGGCGGGGTTAGTAGGAAGATTCCATCCAGTCATAATAACATTCAGTTTGATGTCACTCAAATTCTAAAGCTGACTAAACTGTTCAAACAGCTTTTATGGCCTCTATTGGTCTTTGTGTCCCTTGCCTTTTGTTTGAGTGACTCAGTCCTTTCCCTGCCCTTGTGCTCTCCCTATTTCCTACCTTCCTTGCTTCCTTCCTCCCTTCCTGGGTTTTCTCCTTTTCTTCTTCCTTCTTTTCTACCTCCCTGCATCCCTCCAACTTTGCCTTCCTCCCTTCCAACTTTCTCTCTCCCCCTCCCTCCCTTTTCTTTTCTTGCAAGTGTTTGGGGTGAAAGTCCATGGCAGGCCAGCCCCAAGCTAGGCAAGGTCACTGCCACTGAGCTACAACATCCCCAGACCTGCTGCCACTTCCTATGCAAGTCACTTGAATTATCTCTAAAGAGAAACTCTCACATTAGTCTACTTTCAAAGTAATTTCAGAAGAGTTGCTAACATGGGCATAAATCAGTTATGACAAGTCATTTATGAAAAGCACGGCACAGCTAATGTTCCTCCAAAGAAGGAGTTGAAAACTTAATTGGTTTTCAGGTCAGCATTTCTAGACTAGTACAAACCCTCCTAATCCTGATCTCTCCTTAGTCCTATGATTTCTTGAAGTGTCCCCTTTGCTCCTGTTCATGGAGTCATGTGTACAGAAATTATACCTGGTTCTATTGAACTCTACTTAATTCTTTCTCACCTCTGTGCTCCTTTTGCCAAGTCACTCCTCAACACTTACTGTAACCCTTTCAATTTTTTGTCCATTTTCATTTAAAAAACTCTTTCAGAAATTGAACCATTTCGCATGCAGACACAGTCTTCTTGATCTGCTATTAATCCCCCACTACTGACATTGGAAGTTATTGAAATGTACACTTCCGGACCGTTTTCAGATTTTTGATTCCTGTATATCTATCTGTCTATCTATTTACAAACATAACATGGTATTCTGAAAGAATCGTTCTGCTTTTGGAGCTCTACATTGTGTTTTCCAGAAGCAGGCCTATTACACAGAGATGAATCCATGTTACCTAGATTGAGTTCAAACCGGAATGTGCACTCTGATTCCCATTATATTGTTCTACCTACTAATGGACAGTTCAGTTATATCCAGACCTCACCACCTCCCCCATTGAGTAAAACCCTTGTGAAGAGACATGTAGATGCCTTTATGAACATATTGATAATTTTTCATGGCAGTGTTTTCCAAAAACCAGTTAGTAAAATCAATTGATTCCTTTGCAGCCTGAAATTACCTTCATTCCAGTTTACTGGTATAAGAACCGCAGTATATCAGCAACCATTCTCCAATAGTAGTTCAGGCAGAAGTCATTCTAGATAACAAGCAGTGCCGGATCCTCCATGTATTTTACACAGCCCATGACGGGGGACATCCGTCCATTCGTTTAGAACAACTGATGTTTTATGCTGGCAATTTAGGTTTATTTAAAGGAGTGATTAGAAAACAGGTGAGACAGACTGATTAGATTCAGTATGTATGTTGGCTTTGTTTTTCTAGGCCTGAAGTTTTCACATTTCAATTAATTGTAGGTTAAGTATCAGGCAGATTCTTCACTGGGCTTCAAATGTGATAAAGTTGCTTCTTATTTTTAAGAAGGCCGTTGCAATGCTGCATTTATTTTACACCTCAGTGCTTGTTTTACACACAAGCACACACACCCACACACCACACACATCAACACACACACAAACACATAATTAGAGCACATTTAACACTCAAATAAAGCTTTACCTACTAATTCATAACTAGGGTATTTTTTTTAATAAGTATTGTGTCTTGGTCTCTACTGGGGAAACATGGTTCAATGTGAGTTCTCTGGTTTGTTGTAGGGCAGTGAACGTTCACTTGTTGGCAATGATATAGAAATGGGGAGTAAGAGTTTAAAAGTTTTTACAGTAGGTAGGCAGAGTCAGAGTATGGAATCTAAGAATAAGAAATTGGGGAATTTCCTCTTTGTTTCTTCATTTCAACCTCCTAATAATTCATGTATATTTTCCAAAAGTCTCCCAGAAAACAAGGACTAGGTCAATCCACATATCAGTGAACCATAGCAGAATGCGATTCTGAATTTCATATAAACAGTCATAAAATCAAAAAGACAGGTGCTGGGGTTTTGGCTCAGCACTAGAGTGCTGGCTTCACACTTTCAAAGGTCCTGAGTTGGATCCCCAACACCATACGTGAAAGGAATGAATGAACCAATGCATGAGTGTATGATGAATGAATTAAAGGTATAAGGAGGAGGAGGAAGAGGAGGAGGAGGAGGAGAAATAGAAGAAGATGATGAGAAATTTGACAGAAGGGAAAAAGGGGAGGAGAGTGAGTTTAAAGTGTGGTTTCCAATTCCCAAACGTTAAATTACAGCAGACGGGATAGAGAGAGAAGATGGGAGGGCAGGAGAGGGGGGATAGTAGAGGCTAGAAAAGGTAGCAGAATACAACAGTTACTAACATGGCATTTTGTAAAAACGTGGATGTGTAAACAATGTGATTGTGCAATCTGTATATGGGGTCAAAATGGGAGTTCATAACTCACTTGAATCTAATGTAGGAAATATGGTATCTCAAGAGCTATGTAAGGTTTTAAGCAACCAATATAAAAAAGAGGTCTTCATTTTTCTTTGTAGTTGAGATCTCCTGTTTCCGTGACATGTTTAGTTGTGTTCTCTCCTTTAGTCCTCCCATGCTCTAGATATTCTGATATGGAAAAACTAGCTGAAATGCCCAACCAGTCTCTAAATCAGTGACACTTTTTCATTAAGCCTAAAGTCACTTTACAATTGCTATAGTCATTCAAAATACACTTCTTTGTTGGGAGTTTAAAAGATATTTCCATCATCTAGATTACAAGTGCCTAGAACTCCCATTCTTCTTTATGTAAGAGTGGCTTCATCAGATTAAATGCTGTTCTCTGGAATAACATAAAATAGGAATAATTGACTCATAAGATTCTTACGTAAACCATCTTTATTTACAAAATACTATCTTAAGAATTATTGTTTCATTGAGCTTCAATTGGAGCCAAAGTATAGTCAATTACTGAACTAAAAGCAGTTACTTAAAAACTAAAAAGGAGAGATAAGTCAAATTACATTTGAAGAGAGCAACAGCATGAGGTTTCTTGTTTGGTTGAAAAAAAAGGTCCTCTTCTCATGAACTGACTCCTTGGGTCAACTGGAAACAAGGCACCTCTGACTGGAGGGAAAGGTGCCAACACAGAGCCAGAGCCAGTTGCTTGGTTTTCAGCATGGAGAGGTGAATCAGGCACATCAGAGTCCAAAGGAGGCATATTAGGAATTCTGTGTTCTGCTGGTCCCGATGCTCTACCACAATTTGAGTAAAACCTATCTTGCCTTTGTAGAGGAAGACGTGCATCAGAAGAATATGGTTGGCCTGGCGGAGGGATCATCAGCCTGCTGGCCTGTTCCCCTGGAGGAGAGAGGGGCCCAGTCTGAGAAGGTGCTCTCTGAAAATCAGTGAACTTATGACAGCTGGATTCTCTTCCTTTACTGCTAGTCGCATGGTCCAGAGGATTCTCCAGGGCCCCTTGACCCTCTTCCTCCTCCCACTGGAGTGAAAGGTGAGAGTGTGAGTGGACCACTCTTTTCAGAATGAGGAGGTCTCCTTTCAGATGAAGGGTGACCTATTGGTGAGGGCCCATTTGGAGAAGGCTTTCTGCCCATTGCTGAGTTGGAAACATCCAGTGCATCATAGGGATCTTTTTCTACAAGTTCAAATCTAAGCTCCTTCTCAGTTAATTTCTGTCTGTTGCGTGCATTTTGTTTCCTGAAATAACTGAGGTTTCTTTCAGCAATCCGAGCTGCCAACTCACTAGCATGTGCTTCTTTCTCAGAGGAAATAATCTTCCCCAGACAGGAACGAATGGTACTCTGCAATTGTTCTTCAAGATATTGGGCTCTCTTTCTGTAGGTCTCCAGCTCTTTTATTGTATGGCTCATCTTTTCTTCGACTTTGGAAAGTTTCTCCTTTTGCTCCACACGGCAGTTTTCCTCCACTCTTAATTTCCTGTGCAGTTTCATCATATTTTCTTGATAGCGTTCCATCATGACTTGAAAGTTCTTCTGTAGGGTCTCATTCTCACTTTGCAGCTGTGCATTTTCTGACTGCAAGGATGCCTGTTCAGTCTGCAGACTTTTAAGGTGTTCTGTAAGGTCTTCCGTGGTTTTCTCCACTTCAGATGAGAAAGTACATTTTTGATTTCTTCCTCCTTCCAAGATTTCTAAGGAGGCCGTTAGCTTATCACCATAAACCAGGTTCCTCAAAGCTCCTTTGGACTCATCCTCCAAGTGAGCACCAATTTCGGGTTCACTCGTCTTTCCCAGTTCCCGGTGACCACCATCCCTTTGGGCTCCCAGGCTTGGAGAAGATCTATCCTTCATCTTCAGCAAGCATTCACTCAGAGACTCCATGTGATTTTCTGTGTCCCTTAGAACTTGTTCTCCAGCTACTTTAGAGTCCTCTAATATGATTTTTGCTTTATATTGGACACCTCCTTGTTGCCTCTGTGCTTCAGCTTCTCCTTGTATTGTTGGTCTCTGCGTTGGCGGAAGTAGGGATCCTTCATTCAAAACCTCTTTGATTGCCAGCTTCAGTTCTTCCTCATTCACTTGAAAGAGTCTCCAGTTTGTTTTAGCTTCAGCTATTTGTGATCTGAGGGATTCAGATTCACCTTGGAGGGACTGTGTCCTTCTTGATAGATGCGCCATCGTTTCATCCTGTTGACCATGTTGAGCCTTCTGTGCTTTGAGCTCTTCTTCTAGAAAGAGCATTTCAACGCCATGGCTGGATTCGGGCCTATGCAGCTTTTCGTCGGTTGCCTCCAGCTGTTGTGCTTCTCTTGAACCCTTCTCAAACCTGCAATCCTTTAAAGATGATTCTAAGCCTTCATGTTCTTTTTCAACAAGGCTCACTTTTTCAAGAAGTCCACATTTTGCCTCAATAAGTCCAGCAAGATTTAGAGCCAGCCTTTTTTCTCTTCCCACGTAAAGCCTGCTACGAACCGACTGAAAACCTCTCCAGAAAAGTGAGAGAACAGCAACAAATCCAGGAGCTGTACACATCACCAACTCCCAAGGAAAGCCATAAGGAAGATGGCCTGGCTTCATGTCTTCGGACAATGCTGCCACAACCCTGGGTGCTTCTTCCAGAACCACCCACTAGGATGGCTGAGAGGCAGCCCTTGGCTCCTCCATCACGCCAAGACAGCTTTGGCTCTTGCCACCACAACCACAGCCTGCCCAGGCAGGCCAACACAGGCTGTGGACACTCAGGTGTTTGGTCAGGAACTCCAACCTGCACCAGGCAACGGAGCAGACCACTGTGATCCCCTTCAGGGGCTGAGCGTATGGTGGGTGGTGGGCGTATGGCGGTGGGAGCCATGATCAAAGGCTCCCAGGAGCCTTGTTGTGCTCAACTGCCCATCAGGGGAGTCTTGTCCGCTTCCCTACCCAGTGCATCCTCATGTGCCACAGGTTTAGGTCCCTCCCACTCCAGCCAGAGAGAATTCCTCTCCATGCCACCCACCCCTTGATTTGGTTTAGGCCAGGCCAAGGCGGGGTTAGTAGGAAGATTCCATCCAGTCATAATAACATTCAGTTTGATGTCACTCAAATTCTAAAGCTGACTAAACTGTTCAAACAGCTTTTATGGCCTCTATTGGTCTTTGTGTCCCTTGCCTTTTGTTTGAGTGACTCAGTCCTTTCCCTGCCCTTGTGCTCTCCCTATTTCCTACCTTCCTTGCTTCCTTCCTCCCTTCCTGGGTTTTCTCCTTTTCTTCTTCCTTCTTTTCTACCTCCCTGCATCCCTCCAACTTTGCCTTCCTCCCTTCCAACTTTCTCTCTCCCCCTCCCTCCCTTTTCTTTTCTTGCAAGTGTTTGGGGTGAAAGTCCATGGCAGGCCAGCCCCAAGCTAGGCAAGGTCACTGCCACTGAGCTACAACATCCCCAGACCTGCTGCCACTTCCTATGCAAGTCACTTGAATTATCTCTAAAGAGAAACTCTCACATTAGTCTACTTTCAAAGTAATTTCAGAAGAGTTGCTAACATGGGCATAAATCAGTTATGACAAGTCATTTATGAAAAGCACGGCACAGCTAATGTTCCTCCAAAGAAGGAGTTGAAAACTTAATTGGTTTTCAGGTCAGCATTTCTAGACTAGTACAAACCCTCCTAATCCTGATCTCTCCTTAGTCCTATGATTTCTTGAAGTGTCCCCTTTGCTCCTGTTCATGGAGTCATGTGTACAGAAATTATACCTGGTTCTATTGAACTCTACTTAATTCTTTCTCACCTCTGTGCTCCTTTTGCCAAGTCACTCCTCAACACTTACTGTAACCCTTTCAATTTTTTGTCCATTTTCATTTAAAAAACTCTTTCAGAAATTGAACCATTTCGCATGCAGACACAGTCTTCTTGATCTGCTATTAATCCCCCACTACTGACATTGGAAGTTATTGAAATGTACACTTCCGGACCGTTTTCAGATTTTTGATTCCTGTATATCTATCTGTCTATCTATTTACAAACATAACATGGTATTCTGAAAGAATCGTTCTGCTTTTGGAGCTCTACATTGTGTTTTCCAGAAGCAGGCCTATTACACAGAGATGAATCCATGTTACCTAGATTGAGTTCAAACCGGAATGTGCACTCTGATTCCCATTATATTGTTCTACCTACTAATGGACAGTTCAGTTATATCCAGACCTCACCACCTCCCCCATTGAGTAAAACCCTTGTGAAGAGACATGTAGATGCCTTTATGAACATATTGATAATTTTTCATGGCAGTGTTTTCCAAAAACCAGTTAGTAAAATCAATTGATTCCTTTGCAGCCTGAAATTACCTTCATTCCAGTTTACTGGTATAAGAACCGCAGTATATCAGCAACCATTCTCCAATAGTAGTTCAGGCAGAAGTCATTCTAGATAACAAGCAGTGCCGGATCCTCCATGTATTTTACACAGCCCATGACGGGGGACATCCGTCCATTCGTTTAGAACAACTGATGTTTTATGCTGGCAATTTAGGTTTATTTAAAGGAGTGATTAGAAAACAGGTGAGACAGACTGATTAGATTCAGTATGTATGTTGGCTTTGTTTTTCTAGGCCTGAAGTTTTCACATTTCAATTAATTGTAGGTTAAGTATCAGGCAGATTCTTCACTGGGCTTCAAATGTGATAAAGTTGCTTCTTATTTTTAAGAAGGCCGTTGCAATGCTGCATTTATTTTACACCTCAGTGCTTGTTTTACACACAAGCACACACACCCACACACCACACACATCAACACACACACAAACACATAATTAGAGCACATTTAACACTCAAATAAAGCTTTACCTACTAATTCATAACTAGGGTATTTTTTTTAATAAGTATTGTGTCTTGGTCTCTACTGGGGAAACATGGTTCAATGTGAGTTCTCTGGTTTGTTGTAGGGCAGTGAACGTTCACTTGTTGGCAATGATATAGAAATGGGGAGTAAGAGTTTAAAAGTTTTTACAGTAGGTAGGCAGAGTCAGAGTATGGAATCTAAGAATAAGAAATTGGGGAATTTCCTCTTTGTTTCTTCATTTCAACCTCCTAATAATTCATGTATATTTTCCAAAAGTCTCCCAGAAAACAAGGACTAGGTCAATCCACATATCAGTGAACCATAGCAGAATGCGATTCTGAATTTCATATAAACAGTCATAAAATCAAAAAGACAGGTGCTGGGGTTTTGGCTCAGCACTAGAGTGCTGGCTTCACACTTTCAAAGGTCCTGAGTTGGATCCCCAACACCATACGTGAAAGGAATGAATGAACCAATGCATGAGTGTATGATGAATGAATTAAAGGTATAAGGAGGAGGAGGAAGAGGAGGAGGAGGAGGAGAAATAGAAGAAGATGATGAGAAATTTGACAGAAGGGAAAAAGGGGAGGAGAGTGAGTTTAAAGTGTGGTTTCCAATTCCCAAACGTTAAATTACAGCAGACGGGATAGAGAGAGAAGATGGGAGGGCAGGAGAGGGGGGATAGTAGAGGCTAGAAAAGGTAGCAGAATACAACAGTTACTAACATGGCATTTTGTAAAAACGTGGATGTGTAAACAATGTGATTGTGCAATCTGTATATGGGGTCAAAATAGGAGTTCATAACTCACTTGAATCTAATGTAGGAAATATGGTATCTCAAGAGCTATGTAAGGTTTTAAGCAACCAATATAAAAAAGAGGTCTTCATTTTTCTTTGTAGTTGAGATCTCCTGTTTCCGTGACATGTTTAGTTGTGTTCTCTCCTTTAGTCCTCCCATGCTCTAGATATTCTGATATGGAAAAACTAGCTGAAATGCCCAACCAGTCTCTAAATCAGTGACACTTTTTCATTAAGCCTAAAGTCACTTTACAATTGCTATAGTCATTCAAAATACACTTCTTTGTTGGGAGTTTAAAAGATATTTCCATCATCTAGATTACAAGTGCCTAGAACTCCCATTCTTCTTTATGTAAGAGTGGCTTCATCAGATTAAATGCTGTTCTCTGGAATAACATAAAATAGGAATAATTGACTCATAAGATTCTTACGTAAACCATCTTTATTTACAAAATACTATCTTAAGAATTATTGTTTCATTGAGCTTCAATTGGAGCCAAAGTATAGTCAATTACTGAACTAAAAGCAGTTACTTAAAAACTAAAAAGGAGAGATAAGTCAAATTACATTTGAAGAGAGCAACAGCATGAGGTTTCTTGTTTGGTTGAAAAAAAAGGTCCTCTTCTCATGAACTGACTCCTTGGGTCAACTGGAAACAAGGCACCTCTGACTGGAGGGAAAGGTGCCAACACAGAGCCAGAGCCAGTTGCTTGGTTTTCAGCATGGAGAGGTGAATCAGGCACATCAGAGTCCAAAGGAGGCATATTAGGAATTCTGTGTTCTGCTGGTCCCGATGCTCTACCACAATTTGAGTAAAACCTATCTTGCCTTTGTAGAGGAAGACGTGCATCAGAAGAATATGGTTGGCCTGGCGGAGGGATCATCAGCCTGCTGGCCTGTTCCCCTGGAGGAGAGAGGGGCCCAGTCTGAGAAGGTGCTCTCTGAAAATCAGTGAACTTATGACAGCTGGATTCTCTTCCTTTACTGCTAGTCGCATGGTCCAGAGGATTCTCCAGGGCCCCTTGACCCTCTTCCTCCTCCCACTGGAGTGAAAGGTGAGAGTGTGAGTGGACCACTCTTTTCAGAATGAGGAGGTCTCCTTTCAGATGAAGGGTGACCTATTGGTGAGGGCCCATTTGGAGAAGGCTTTCTGCCCATTGCTGAGTTGGAAACATCCAGTGCATCATAGGGATCTTTTTCTACAAGTTCAAATCTAAGCTCCTTCTCAGTTAATTTCTGTCTGTTGCGTGCATTTTGTTTCCTGAAATAACTGAGGTTTCTTTCAGCAATCCGAGCTGCCAACTCACTAGCATGTGCTTCTTTCTCAGAGGAAATAATCTTCCCCAGACAGGAACGAATGGTACTCTGCAATTGTTCTTCAAGATATTGGGCTCTCTTTCTGTAGGTCTCCAGCTCTTTTATTGTATGGCTCATCTTTTCTTCGACTTTGGAAAGTTTCTCCTTTTGCTCCACACGGCAGTTTTCCTCCACTCTTAATTTCCTGTGCAGTTTCATCATATTTTCTTGATAGCGTTCCATCATGACTTGAAAGTTCTTCTGTAGGGTCTCATTCTCACTTTGCAGCTGTGCATTTTCTGACTGCAAGGATGCCTGTTCAGTCTGCAGACTTTTAAGGTGTTCTGTAAGGTCTTCCGTGGTTTTCTCCACTTCAGATGAGAAAGTACATTTTTGATTTCTTCCTCCTTCCAAGATTTCTAAGGAGGCCGTTAGCTTATCACCATAAACCAGGTTCCTCAAAGCTCCTTTGGACTCATCCTCCAAGTGAGCACCAATTTCGGGTTCACTCGTCTTTCCCAGTTCCCGGTGACCACCATCCCTTTGGGCTCCCAGGCTTGGAGAAGATCTATCCTTCATCTTCAGCAAGCATTCACTCAGAGACTCCATGTGATTTTCTGTGTCCCTTAGAACTTGTTCTCCAGCTACTTTAGAGTCCTCTAATATGATTTTTGCTTTATATTGGACACCTCCTTGTTGCCTCTGTGCTTCAGCTTCTCCTTGTATTGTTGGTCTCTGCGTTGGCGGAAGTAGGGATCCTTCATTCAAAACCTCTTTGATTGCCAGCTTCAGTTCTTCCTCATTCACTTGAAAGAGTCTCCAGTTTGTTTTAGCTTCAGCTATTTGTGATCTGAGGGATTCAGATTCACCTTGGAGGGACTGTGTCCTTCTTGATAGATGCGCCATCGTTTCATCCTGTTGACCATGTTGAGCCTTCTGTGCTTTGAGCTCTTCTTCTAGAAAGAGCATTTCAACGCCATGGCTGGATTCGGGCCTATGCAGCTTTTCGTCGGTTGCCTCCAGCTGTTGTGCTTCTCTTGAACCCTTCTCAAACCTGCAATCCTTTAAAGATGATTCTAAGCCTTCATGTTCTTTTTCAACAAGGCTCACTTTTTCAAGAAGTCCACATTTTGCCTCAATAAGTCCAGCAAGATTTAGAGCCAGCCTTTTTTCTCTTCCCACGTAAAGCCTGCTACGAACCGACTGAAAACCTCTCCAGAAAAGTGAGAGAACAGCAACAAATCCAGGAGCTGTACACATCACCAACTCCCAAGGAAAGCCATAAGGAAGATGGCCTGGCTTCATGTCTTCGGACAATGCTGCCACAACCCTGGGTGCTTCTTCCAGAACCACCCACTAGGATGGCTGAGAGGCAGCCCTTGGCTCCTCCATCACGCCAAGACAGCTTCGGCTCTTGCCACCACAACCACAGCCTGCCCAGGCAGGCCAACACAGGCTGTGGACACTCAGGTGTTTGGTCAGGAACTCCAACCTGCACCAGGCAACGGAGCAGACCACTGTGATCCCCTTCAGGGGCTGAGCGTATGGTGGGTGGTGGGCGTATGGCGGTGGGAGCCATGATCAAAGGCTCCCAGGAGCCTTGTTGTGCTCAACTGCCCATCAGGGGAGTCTTGTCCGCTTCCCTACCCAGTGCATCCTCATGTGCCACAGGTTTAGGTCCCTCCCACTCCAGCCAGAGAGAATTCCTCTCCATGCCACCCACCCCTTGATTTGGTTTAGGCCAGGCCAAGGCGGGGTTAGTAGGAAGATTCCATCCAGTCATAATAACATTCAGTTTGATGTCACTCAAATTCTAAAGCTGACTAAACTGTTCAAACAGCTTTTATGGCCTCTATTGGTCTTTGTGTCCCTTGCCTTTTGTTTGAGTGACTCAGTCCTTTCCCTGCCCTTGTGCTCTCCCTATTTCCTACCTTCCTTGCTTCCTTCCTCCCTTCCTGGGTTTTCTCCTTTTCTTCTTCCTTCTTTTCTACCTCCCTGCATCCCTCCAACTTTGCCTTCCTCCCTTCCAACTTTCTCTCTCCCCCTCCCTCCCTTTTCTTTTCTTGCAAGTGTTTGGGGTGAAAGTCCATGGCAGGCCAGCCCCAAGCTAGGCAAGGTCACTGCCACTGAGCTACAACATCCCCAGACCTGCTGCCACTTCCTATGCAAGTCACTTGAATTATCTCTAAAGAGAAACTCTCACATTAGTCTACTTTCAAAGTAATTTCAGAAGAGTTGCTAACATGGGCATAAATCAGTTATGACAAGTCATTTATGAAAAGCACGGCACAGCTAATGTTCCTCCAAAGAAGGAGTTGAAAACTTAATTGGTTTTCAGGTCAGCATTTCTAGACTAGTACAAACCCTCCTAATCCTGATCTCTCCTTAGTCCTATGATTTCTTGAAGTGTCCCCTTTGCTCCTGTTCATGGAGTCATGTGTACAGAAATTATACCTGGTTCTATTGAACTCTACTTAATTCTTTCTCACCTCTGTGCTCCTTTTGCCAAGTCACTCCTCAACACTTACTGTAACCCTTTCAATTTTTTGTCCATTTTCATTTAAAAAACTCTTTCAGAAATTGAACCATTTCGCATGCAGACACAGTCTTCTTGATCTGCTATTAATCCCCCACTACTGACATTGGAAGTTATTGAAATGTACACTTCCGGACCGTTTTCAGATTTTTGATTCCTGTATATCTATCTGTCTATCTATTTACAAACATAACATGGTATTCTGAAAGAATCGTTCTGCTTTTGGAGCTCTACATTGTGTTTTCCAGAAGCAGGCCTATTACACAGAGATGAATCCATGTTACCTAGATTGAGTTCAAACCGGAATGTGCACTCTGATTCCCATTATATTGTTCTACCTACTAATGGACAGTTCAGTTATATCCAGACCTCACCACCTCCCCCATTGAGTAAAACCCTTGTGAAGAGACATGTAGATGCCTTTATGAACATATTGATAATTTTTCATGGCAGTGTTTTCCAAAAACCAGTTAGTAAAATCAATTGATTCCTTTGCAGCCTGAAATTACCTTCATTCCAGTTTACTGGTATAAGAAGCGCAGTATATCAGCAACCATTCTCCAATAGTAGTTCAGGCAGAAGTCATTCTAGATAACAAGCAGTGCCGGATCCTCCATGTATTTTACACAGCCCATGACGGGGGACATCCGTCCATTCGTTTAGAACAACTGATGTTTTATGCTGGCAATTTAGGTTTATTTAAAGGAGTGATTAGAAAACAGGTGAGACAGACTGATTAGATTCAGTATGTATGTTGGCTTTGTTTTTCTAGGCCTGAAGTTTTCACATTTCAATTAATTGTAGGTTAAGTATCAGGCAGATTCTTCACTGGGCTTCAAATGTGATAAAGTTGCTTCTTATTTTTAAGAAGGCCGTTGCAATGCTGCATTTATTTTACACCTCAGTGCTTGTTTTACACACAAGCACACACACCCACACACCACACACATCAACACACACACAAACACATAATTAGAGCACATTTAACACTCAAATAAAGCTTTACCTACTAATTCATAACTAGGGTATTTTTTTTAATAAGTATTGTGTCTTGGTCTCTACTGGGGAAACATGGTTCAATGTGAGTTCTCTGGTTTGTTGTAGGGCAGTGAACGTTCACTTGTTGGCAATGATATAGAAATGGGGAGTAAGAGTTTAAAAGTTTTTACAGTAGGTAGGCAGAGTCAGAGTATGGAATCTAAGAATAAGAAATTGGGGAATTTCCTCTTTGTTTCTTCATTTCAACCTCCTAATAATTCATGTATATTTTCCAAAAGTCTCCCAGAAAACAAGGACTAGGTCAATCCACATATCAGTGAACCATAGCAGAATGCGATTCTGAATTTCATATAAACAGTCATAAAATCAAAAAGACAGGTGCTGGGGTTTTGGCTCAGCACTAGAGTGCTGGCTTCACACTTTCAAAGGTCCTGAGTTGGATCCCCAACACCATACGTGAAAGGAATGAATGAACCAATGCATGAGTGTATGATGAATGAATTAAAGGTATAAGGAGGAGGAGGAAGAGGAGGAGGAGGAGGAGAAATAGAAGAAGATGATGAGAAATTTGACAGAAGGGAAAAAGGGGAGGAGAGTGAGTTTAAAGTGTGGTTTCCAATTCCCAAACGTTAAATTACAGCAGACGGGATAGAGAGAGAAGATGGGAGGGCAGGAGAGGGGGGATAGTAGAGGCTAGAAAAGGTAGCAGAATACAACAGTTACTAACATGGCATTTTGTAAAAACGTGGATGTGTAAACAATGTGATTGTGCAATCTGTATATGGGGTCAAAATGGGAGTTCATAACTCACTTGAATCTAATGTAGGAAATATGGTATCTCAAGAGCTATGTAAGGTTTTAAGCAACCAATATAAAAAAGAGGTCTTCATTTTTCTTTGTAGTTGAGATCTCCTGTTTCCGTGACATGTTTAGTTGTGTTCTCTCCTTTAGTCCTCCCATGCTCTAGATATTCTGATATGGAAAAACTAGCTGAAATGCCCAACCAGTCTCTAAATCAGTGACACTTTTTCATTAAGCCTAAAGTCACTTTACAATTGCTATAGTCATTCAAAATACACTTCTTTGTTGGGAGTTTAAAAGATATTTCCATCATCTAGATTACAAGTGCCTAGAACTCCCATTCTTCTTTATGTAAGAGTGGCTTCATCAGATTAAATGCTGTTCTCTGGAATAACATAAAATAGGAATAATTGACTCATAAGATTCTTACGTAAACCATCTTTATTTACAAAATACTATCTTAAGAATTATTGTTTCATTGAGCTTCAATTGGAGCCAAAGTATAGTCAATTACTGAACTAAAAGCAGTTACTTAAAAACTAAAAAGGAGAGATAAGTCAAATTACATTTGAAGAGAGCAACAGCATGAGGTTTCTTGTTTGGTTGAAAAAAAAGGTCCTCTTCTCATGAACTGACTCCTTGGGTCAACTGGAAACAAGGCACCTCTGACTGGAGGGAAAGGTGCCAACACAGAGCCAGAGCCAGTTGCTTGGTTTTCAGCATGGAGAGGTGAATCAGGCACATCAGAGTCCAAAGGAGGCATATTAGGAATTCTGTGTTCTGCTGGTCCCGATGCTCTACCACAATTTGAGTAAAACCTATCTTGCCTTTGTAGAGGAAGACGTGCATCAGAAGAATATGGTTGGCCTGGCGGAGGGATCATCAGCCTGCTGGCCTGTTCCCCTGGAGGAGAGAGGGGCCCAGTCTGAGAAGGTGCTCTCTGAAAATCAGTGAACTTATGACAGCTGGATTCTCTTCCTTTACTGCTAGTCGCATGGTCCAGAGGATTCTCCAGGGCCCCTTGACCCTCTTCCTCCTCCCACTGGAGTGAAAGGTGAGAGTGTGAGTGGACCACTCTTTTCAGAATGAGGAGGTCTCCTTTCAGATGAAGGGTGACCTATTGGTGAGGGCCCATTTGGAGAAGGCTTTCTGCCCATTGCTGAGTTGGAAACATCCAGTGCATCATAGGGATCTTTTTCTACAAGTTCAAATCTAAGCTCCTTCTCAGTTAATTTCTGTCTGTTGCGTGCATTTTGTTTCCTGAAATAACTGAGGTTTCTTTCAGCAATCCGAGCTGCCAACTCACTAGCATGTGCTTCTTTCTCAGAGGAAATAATCTTCCCCAGACAGGAACGAATGGTACTCTGCAATTGTTCTTCAAGATATTGGGCTCTCTTTCTGTAGGTCTCCAGCTCTTTTATTGTATGGCTCATCTTTTCTTCGACTTTGGAAAGTTTCTCCTTTTGCTCCACACGGCAGTTTTCCTCCACTCTTAATTTCCTGTGCAGTTTCATCATATTTTCTTGATAGCGTTCCATCATGACTTGAAAGTTCTTCTGTAGGGTCTCATTCTCACTTTGCAGCTGTGCATTTTCTGACTGCAAGGATGCCTGTTCAGTCTGCAGACTTTTAAGGTGTTCTGTAAGGTCTTCCGTGGTTTTCTCCACTTCAGATGAGAAAGTACATTTTTGATTTCTTCCTCCTTCCAAGATTTCTAAGGAGGCCGTTAGCTTATCACCATAAACCAGGTTCCTCAAAGCTCCTTTGGACTCATCCTCCAAGTGAGCACCAATTTCGGGTTCACTCGTCTTTCCCAGTTCCCGGTGACCACCATCCCTTTGGGCTCCCAGGCTTGGAGAAGATCTATCCTTCATCTTCAGCAAGCATTCACTCAGAGACTCCATGTGATTTTCTGTGTCCCTTAGAACTTGTTCTCCAGCTACTTTAGAGTCCTCTAATATGATTTTTGCTTTATATTGGACACCTCCTTGTTGCCTCTGTGCTTCAGCTTCTCCTTGTATTGTTGGTCTCTGCGTTGGCGGAAGTAGGGATCCTTCATTCAAAACCTCTTTGATTGCCAGCTTCAGTTCTTCCTCATTCACTTGAAAGAGTCTCCAGTTTGTTTTAGCTTCAGCTATTTGTGATCTGAGGGATTCAGATTCACCTTGGAGGGACTGTGTCCTTCTTGATAGATGCGCCATCGTTTCATCCTGTTGACCATGTTGAGCCTTCTGTGCTTTGAGCTCTTCTTCTAGAAAGAGCATTTCAACGCCATGGCTGGATTCGGGCCTATGCAGCTTTTCGTCGGTTGCCTCCAGCTGTTGTGCTTCTCTTGAACCCTTCTCAAACCTGCAATCCTTTAAAGATGATTCTAAGCCTTCATGTTCTTTTTCAACAAGGCTCACTTTTTCAAGAAGTCCACATTTTGCCTCAATAAGTCCAGCAAGATTTAGAGCCAGCCTTTTTTCTCTTCCCACGTAAAGCCTGCTACGAACCGACTGAAAACCTCTCCAGAAAAGTGAGAGAACAGCAACAAATCCAGGAGCTGTACACATCACCAACTCCCAAGGAAAGCCATAAGGAAGATGGCCTGGCTTCATGTCTTCGGACAATGCTGCCACAACCCTGGGTGCTTCTTCCAGAACCACCCACTAGGATGGCTGAGAGGCAGCCCTTGGCTCCTCCATCACGCCAAGACAGCTTTGGCTCTTGCCACCACAACCACAGCCTGCCCAGGCAGGCCAACACAGGCTGTGGACACTCAGGTGTTTGGTCAGGAACTCCAACCTGCACCAGGCAACGGAGCAGACCACTGTGATCCCCTTCAGGGGCTGAGCGTATGGTGGGTGGTGGGCGTATGGCGGTGGGAGCCATGATCAAAGGCTCCCAGGAGCCTTGTTGTGCTCAACTGCCCATCAGGGGAGTCTTGTCCGCTTCCCTACCCAGTGCATCCTCATGTGCCACAGGTTTAGGTCCCTCCCACTCCAGCCAGAGAGAATTCCTCTCCATGCCACCCACCCCTTGATTTGGTTTAGGCCAGGCCAAGGCGGGGTTAGTAGGAAGATTCCATCCAGTCATAATAACATTCAGTTTGATGTCACT
Source organism: Callospermophilus lateralis (assembly GCF_048772815.1). Lineage (NCBI taxonomy): Eukaryota > Metazoa > Chordata > Mammalia > Rodentia > Sciuridae > Callospermophilus > Callospermophilus lateralis. The sequence goes on along the minus strand of NW_027514820.1, from coordinate 14,963 downwards.
CAAATTCTAAAGCTGACTAAACTGTTCAAACAGCTTTTATGGCCTCTATTGGTCTTTGTGTCCCTTGCCTTTTGTTTGAGTGACTCAGTCCTTTCCCTGCCCTTGTGCTCTCCCTATTTCCTACCTTCCTTGCTTCCTTCCTCCCTTCCTGGGTTTTCTCCTTTTCTTCTTCCTTCTTTTCTACCTCCCTGCATCCCTCCAACTTTGCCTTCCTCCCTTCCAACTTTCTCTCTCCCCCTCCCTCCCTTTTCTTTTCTTGCAAGTGTTTGGGGTGAAAGTCCATGGCAGGCCAGCCCCAAGCTAGGCAAGGTCACTGCCACTGAGCTACAACATCCCCAGACCTGCTGCCACTTCCTATGCAAGTCACTTGAATTATCTCTAAAGAGAAACTCTCACATTAGTCTACTTTCAAAGTAATTTCAGAAGAGTTGCTAACATGGGCATAAATCAGTTATGACAAGTCATTTATGAAAAGCACGGCACAGCTAATGTTCCTCCAAAGAAGGAGTTGAAAACTTAATTGGTTTTCAGGTCAGCATTTCTAGACTAGTACAAACCCTCCTAATCCTGATCTCTCCTTAGTCCTATGATTTCTTGAAGTGTCCCCTTTGCTCCTGTTCATGGAGTCATGTGTACAGAAATTATACCTGGTTCTATTGAACTCTACTTAATTCTTTCTCACCTCTGTGCTCCTTTTGCCAAGTCACTCCTCAACACTTACTGTAACCCTTTCAATTTTTTGTCCATTTTCATTTAAAAAACTCTTTCAGAAATTGAACCATTTCGCATGCAGACACAGTCTTCTTGATCTGCTATTAATCCCCCACTACTGACATTGGAAGTTATTGAAATGTACACTTCCGGACCGTTTTCAGATTTTTGATTCCTGTATATCTATCTGTCTATCTATTTACAAACATAACATGGTATTCTGAAAGAATCGTTCTGCTTTTGGAGCTCTACATTGTGTTTTCCAGAAGCAGGCCTATTACACAGAGATGAATCCATGTTACCTAGATTGAGTTCAAACCGGAATGTGCACTCTGATTCCCATTATATTGTTCTACCTACTAATGGACAGTTCAGTTATATCCAGACCTCACCACCTCCCCCATTGAGTAAAACCCTTGTGAAGAGACATGTAGATGCCTTTATGAACATATTGATAATTTTTCATGGCAGTGTTTTCCAAAAACCAGTTAGTAAAATCAATTGATTCCTTTGCAGCCTGAAATTACCTTCATTCCAGTTTCCTGGTATAAGAACCGCAGTATATCAGCAACCATTCTCCAATAGTAGTTCAGGCAGAAGTCATTCTAGATAACAAGCAGTGCCGGATCCTCCATGTATTTTACACAGCCCATGACGGGGGACATCCGTCCATTCGTTTAGAACAACTGATGTTTTATGCTGGCAATTTAGGTTTATTTAAAGGAGTGATTAGAAAACAGGTGAGACAGACTGATTAGATTCAGTATGTATGTTGGCTTTGTTTTTCTAGGCCTGAAGTTTTCACATTTCAATTAATTGTAGGTTAAGTATCAGGCAGATTCTTCACTGGGCTTCAAATGTGATAAAGTTGCTTCTTATTTTTAAGAAGGCCGTTGCAATGCTGCATTTATTTTACACCTCAGTGCTTGTTTTACACACAAGCACACACACCCACACACCACACACATCAACACACACACAAACACATAATTAGAGCACATTTAACACTCAAATAAAGCTTTACCTACTAATTCATAACTAGGGTATTTTTTTTAATAAGTATTGTGTCTTGGTCTCTACTGGGGAAACATGGTTCAATGTGAGTTCTCTGGTTTGTTGTAGGGCAGTGAACGTTCACTTGTTGGCAATGATATAGAAATGGGGAGTAAGAGTTTAAAAGTTTTTACAGTAGGTAGGCAGAGTCAGAGTATGGAATCTAAGAATAAGAAATTGGGGAATTTCCTCTTTGTTTCTTCATTTCAACCTCCTAATAATTCATGTATATTTTCCAAAAGTCTCCCAGAAAACAAGGACTAGGTCAATCCACATATCAGTGAACCATAGCAGAATGCGATTCTGAATTTCATATAAACAGTCATAAAATCAAAAAGACAGGTGCTGGGGTTTTGGCTCAGCACTAGAGTGCTGGCTTCACACTTTCAAAGGTCCTGAGTTGGATCCCCAACACCATACGTGAAAGGAATGAATGAACCAATGCATGAGTGTATGATGAATGAATTAAAGGTATAAGGAGGAGGAGGAAGAGGAGGAGGAGGAGGAGAAATAGAAGAAGATGATGAGAAATTTGACAGAAGGGAAAAAGGGGAGGAGAGTGAGTTTAAAGTGTGGTTTCCAATTCCCAAACGTTAAATTACAGCAGACGGGATAGAGAGAGAAGATGGGAGGGCAGGAGAGGGGGGATAGTAGAGGCTAGAAAAGGTAGCAGAATACAACAGTTACTAACATGGCATTTTGTAAAAACGTGGATGTGTAAACAATGTGATTGTGCAATCTGTATATGGGGTCAAAATGGGAGTTCATAACTCACTTGAATCTAATGTAGGAAATATGGTATCTCAAGAGCTATGTAAGGTTTTAAGCAACCAATATAAAAAAGAGGTCTTCATTTTTCTTTGTAGTTGAGATCTCCTGTTTCCGTGACATGTTTAGTTGTGTTCTCTCCTTTAGTCCTCCCATGCTCTAGATATTCTGATATGGAAAAACTAGCTGAAATGCCCAACCAGTCTCTAAATCAGTGACACTTTTTCATTAAGCCTAAAGTCACTTTACAATTGCTATAGTCATTCAAAATACACTTCTTTGTTGGGAGTTTAAAAGATATTTCCATCATCTAGATTACAAGTGCCTAGAACTCCCATTCTTCTTTATGTAAGAGTGGCTTCATCAGATTAAATGCTGTTCTCTGGAATAACATAAAATAGGAATAATTGACTCATAAGATTCTTACGTAAACCATCTTTATTTACAAAATACTATCTTAAGAATTATTGTTTCATTGAGCTTCAATTGGAGCCAAAGTATAGTCAATTACTGAACTAAAAGCAGTTACTTAAAAACTAAAAAGGAGAGATAAGTCAAATTACATTTGAAGAGAGCAACAGCATGAGGTTTCTTGTTTGGTTGAAAAAAAAGGTCCTCTTCTCATGAACTGACTCCTTGGGTCAACTGGAAACAAGGCACCTCTGACTGGAGGGAAAGGTGCCAACACAGAGCCAGAGCCAGTTGCTTGGTTTTCAGCATGGAGAGGTGAATCAGGCACATCAGAGTCCAAAGGAGGCATATTAGGAATTCTGTGTTCTGCTGGTCCCGATGCTCTACCACAATTTGAGTAAAACCTATCTTGCCTTTGTAGAGGAAGACGTGCATCAGAAGAATATGGTTGGCCTGGCGGAGGGATCATCAGCCTGCTGGCCTGTTCCCCTGGAGGAGAGAGGGGCCCAGTCTGAGAAGGTGCTCTCTGAAAATCAGTGAACTTATGACAGCTGGATTCTCTTCCTTTACTGCTAGTCGCATGGTCCAGAGGATTCTCCAGGGCCCCTTGACCCTCTTCCTCCTCCCACTGGAGTGAAAGGTGAGAGTGTGAGTGGACCACTCTTTTCAGAATGAGGAGGTCTCCTTTCAGATGAAGGGTGACCTATTGGTGAGGGCCCATTTGGAGAAGGCTTTCTGCCCATTGCTGAGTTGGAAACATCCAGTGCATCATAGGGATCTTTTTCTACAAGTTCAAATCTAAGCTCCTTCTCAGTTAATTTCTGTCTGTTGCGTGCATTTTGTTTCCTGAAATAACTGAGGTTTCTTTCAGCAATCCGAGCTGCCAACTCACTAGCATGTGCTTCTTTCTCAGAGGAAATAATCTTCCCCAGACAGGAACGAATGGTACTCTGCAATTGTTCTTCAAGATATTGGGCTCTCTTTCTGTAGGTCTCCAGCTCTTTTATTGTATGGCTCATCTTTTCTTCGACTTTGGAAAGTTTCTCCTTTTGCTCCACACGGCAGTTTTCCTCCACTCTTAATTTCCTGTGCAGTTTCATCATATTTTCTTGATAGCGTTCCATCATGACTTGAAAGTTCTTCTGTAGGGTCTCATTCTCACTTTGCAGCTGTGCATTTTCTGACTGCAAGGATGCCTGTTCAGTCTGCAGACTTTTAAGGTGTTCTGTAAGGTCTTCCGTGGTTTTCTCCACTTCAGATGAGAAAGTACATTTTTGATTTCTTCCTCCTTCCAAGATTTCTAAGGAGGCCGTTAGCTTATCACCATAAACCAGGTTCCTCAAAGCTCCTTTGGACTCATCCTCCAAGTGAGCACCAATTTCGGGTTCACTCGTCTTTCCCAGTTCCCGGTGACCACCATCCCTTTGGGCTCCCAGGCTTGGAGAAGATCTATCCTTCATCTTCAGCAAGCATTCACTCAGAGACTCCATGTGATTTTCTGTGTCCCTTAGAACTTGTTCTCCAGCTACTTTAGAGTCCTCTAATATGATTTTTGCTTTATATTGGACACCTCCTTGTTGCCTCTGTGCTTCAGCTTCTCCTTGTATTGTTGGTCTCTGCGTTGGCGGAAGTAGGGATCCTTCATTCAAAACCTCTTTGATTGCCAGCTTCAGTTCTTCCTCATTCACTTGAAAGAGTCTCCAGTTTGTTTTAGCTTCAGCTATTTGTGATCTGAGGGATTCAGATTCACCTTGGAGGGACTGTGTCCTTCTTGATAGATGCGCCATCGTTTCATCCTGTTGACCATGTTGAGCCTTCTGTGCTTTGAGCTCTTCTTCTAGAAAGAGCATTTCAACGCCATGGCTGGATTCGGGCCTATGCAGCTTTTCGTCGGTTGCCTCCAGCTGTTGTGCTTCTCTTGAACCCTTCTCAAACCTGCAATCCTTTAAAGATGATTCTAAGCCTTCATGTTCTTTTTCAACAAGGCTCACTTTTTCAAGAAGTCCACATTTTGCCTCAATAAGTCCAGCAAGATTTAGAGCCAGCCTTTTTTCTCTTCCCACGTAAAGCCTGCTACGAACCGACTGAAAACCTCTCCAGAAAAGTGAGAGAACAGCAACAAATCCAGGAGCTGTACACATCACCAACTCCCAAGGAAAGCCATAAGGAAGATGGCCTGGCTTCATGTCTTCGGACAATGCTGCCACAACCCTGGGTGCTTCTTCCAGAACCACCCACTAGGATGGCTGAGAGGCAGCCCTTGGCTCCTCCTTCACGCCAAGACAGCTTCGGCTCTTGCCACCACAACCACAGCCTGCCCAGGCAGGCCAACACAGGCTGTGGACACTCAGGTGTTTGGTCAGGAACTCCAACCTGCACCAGGCAACGGAGCAGACCACTGTGATCCCCTTCAGGGGCTGAGCGTATGGTGGGTGGTGGGCGTATGGCGGTGGGAGCCATGATCAAAGGCTCCCAGGAGCCTTGTTGTGCTCAACTGCCCATCAGGGGAGTCTTGTCCGCTTCCCTACCCAGTGCATCCTCATGTGCCACAGGTTTAGGTCCCTCCCACTCCAGCCAGAGAGAATTCCTCTCCATGCCACCCACCCCTTGATTTGGTTTAGGCCAGGCCAAGGCGGGGTTAGTAGGAAGATTCCATCCAGTCATAATAACATTCAGTTTGATGTCACTCAAATTCTAAAGCTGACTAAACTGTTCAAACAGCTTTTATGGCCTCTATTGGTCTTTGTGTCCCTTGCCTTTTGTTTGAGTGACTCAGTCCTTTCCCTGCCCTTGTGCTCTCCCTATTTCCTACCTTCCTTGCTTCCTTCCTCCCTTCCTGGGTTTTCTCCTTTTCTTCTTCCTTCTTTTCTACCTCCCTGCATCCCTCCAACTTTGCCTTCCTCCCTTCCAACTTTCTCTCTCCCCCTCCCTCCCTTTTCTTTTCTTGCAAGTGTTTGGGGTGAAAGTCCATGGCAGGCCAGCCCCAAGCTAGGCAAGGTCACTGCCACTGAGCTACAACATCCCCAGACCTGCTGCCACTTCCTATGCAAGTCACTTGAATTATCTCTAAAGAGAAACTCTCACATTAGTCTACTTTCAAAGTAATTTCAGAAGAGTTGCTAACATGGGCATAAATCAGTTATGACAAGTCATTTATGAAAAGCACGGCACAGCTAATGTTCCTCCAAAGAAGGAGTTGAAAACTTAATTGGTTTTCAGGTCAGCATTTCTAGACTAGTACAAACCCTCCTAATCCTGATCTCTCCTTAGTCCTATGATTTCTTGAAGTGTCCCCTTTGCTCCTGTTCATGGAGTCATGTGTACAGAAATTATACCTGGTTCTATTGAACTCTACTTAATTCTTTCTCACCTCTGTGCTCCTTTTGCCAAGTCACTCCTCAACACTTACTGTAACCCTTTCAATTTTTTGTCCATTTTCATTTAAAAAACTCTTTCAGAAATTGAACCATTTCGCATGCAGACACAGTCTTCTTGATCTGCTATTAATCCCCCACTACTGACATTGGAAGTTATTGAAATGTACACTTCCGGACCGTTTTCAGATTTTTGATTCCTGTATATCTATCTGTCTATCTATTTACAAACATAACATGGTATTCTGAAAGAATCGTTCTGCTTTTGGAGCTCTACATTGTGTTTTCCAGAAGCAGGCCTATTACACAGAGATGAATCCATGTTACCTAGATTGAGTTCAAACCGGAATGTGCACTCTGATTCCCATTATATTGTTCTACCTACTAATGGACAGTTCAGTTATATCCAGACCTCACCACCTCCCCCATTGAGTAAAACCCTTGTGAAGAGACATGTAGATGCCTTTATGAACATATTGATAATTTTTCATGGCAGTGTTTTCCAAAAACCAGTTAGTAAAATCAATTGATTCCTTTGCAGCCTGAAATTACCTTCATTCCAGTTTACTGGTATAAGAAGCGCAGTATATCAGCAACCATTCTCCAATAGTAGTTCAGGCAGAAGTCATTCTAGATAACAAGCAGTGCCGGATCCTCCATGTATTTTACACAGCCCATGACGGGGGACATCCGTCCATTCGTTTAGAACAACTGATGTTTTATGCTGGCAATTTAGGTTTATTTAAAGGAGTGATTAGAAAACAGGTGAGACAGACTGATTAGATTCAGTATGTATGTTGGCTTTGTTTTTCTAGGCCTGAAGTTTTCACATTTCAATTAATTGTAGGTTAAGTATCAGGCAGATTCTTCACTGGGCTTCAAATGTGATAAAGTTGCTTCTTATTTTTAAGAAGGCCGTTGCAATGCTGCATTTATTTTACACCTCAGTGCTTGTTTTACACACAAGCACACACACCCACACACCACACACATCAACACACACACAAACACATAATTAGAGCACATTTAACACTCAAATAAAGCTTTACCTACTAATTCATAACTAGGGTATTTTTTTTAATAAGTATTGTGTCTTGGTCTCTACTGGGGAAACATGGTTCAATGTGAGTTCTCTGGTTTGTTGTAGGGCAGTGAACGTTCACTTGTTGGCAATGATATAGAAATGGGGAGTAAGAGTTTAAAAGTTTTTACAGTAGGTAGGCAGAGTCAGAGTATGGAATCTAAGAATAAGAAATTGGGGAATTTCCTCTTTGTTTCTTCATTTCAACCTCCTAATAATTCATGTATATTTTCCAAAAGTCTCCCAGAAAACAAGGACTAGGTCAATCCACATATCAGTGAACCATAGCAGAATGCGATTCTGAATTTCATATAAACAGTCATAAAATCAAAAAGACAGGTGCTGGGGTTTTGGCTCAGCACTAGAGTGCTGGCTTCACACTTTCAAAGGTCCTGAGTTGGATCCCCAACACCATACGTGAAAGGAATGAATGAACCAATGCATGAGTGTATGATGAATGAATTAAAGGTATAAGGAGGAGGAGGAAGAGGAGGAGGAGGAGGAGAAATAGAAGAAGATGATGAGAAATTTGACAGAAGGGAAAAAGGGGAGGAGAGTGAGTTTAAAGTGTGGTTTCCAATTCCCAAACGTTAAATTACAGCAGACGGGATAGAGAGAGAAGATGGGAGGGCAGGAGAGGGGGGATAGTAGAGGCTAGAAAAGGTAGCAGAATACAACAGTTACTAACATGGCATTTTGTAAAAACGTGGATGTGTAAACAATGTGATTGTGCAATCTGTATATGGGGTCAAAATGGGAGTTCATAACTCACTTGAATCTAATGTAGGAAATATGGTATCTCAAGAGCTATGTAAGGTTTTAAGCAACCAATATAAAAAAGAGGTCTTCATTTTTCTTTGTAGTTGAGATCTCCTGTTTCCGTGACATGTTTAGTTGTGTTCTCTCCTTTAGTCCTCCCATGCTCTAGATATTCTGATATGGAAAAACTAGCTGAAATGCCCAACCAGTCTCTAAATCAGTGACACTTTTTCATTAAGCCTAAAGTCACTTTACAATTGCTATAGTCATTCAAAATACACTTCTTTGTTGGGAGTTTAAAAGATATTTCCATCATCTAGATTACAAGTGCCTAGAACTCCCATTCTTCTTTATGTAAGAGTGGCTTCATCAGATTAAATGCTGTTCTCTGGAATAACATAAAATAGGAATAATTGACTCATAAGATTCTTACGTAAACCATCTTTATTTACAAAATACTATCTTAAGAATTATTGTTTCATTGAGCTTCAATTGGAGCCAAAGTATAGTCAATTACTGAACTAAAAGCAGTTACTTAAAAACTAAAAAGGAGAGATAAGTCAAATTACATTTGAAGAGAGCAACAGCATGAGGTTTCTTGTTTGGTTGAAAAAAAAGGTCCTCTTCTCATGAACTGACTCCTTGGGTCAACTGGAAACAAGGCACCTCTGACTGGAGGGAAAGGTGCCAACACAGAGCCAGAGCCAGTTGCTTGGTTTTCAGCATGGAGAGGTGAATCAGGCACATCAGAGTCCAAAGGAGGCATATTAGGAATTCTGTGTTCTGCTGGTCCCGATGCTCTACCACAATTTGAGTAAAACCTATCTTGCCTTTGTAGAGGAAGACGTGCATCAGAAGAATATGGTTGGCCTGGCGGAGGGATCATCAGCCTGCTGGCCTGTTCCCCTGGAGGAGAGAGGGGCCCAGTCTGAGAAGGTGCTCTCTGAAAATCAGTGAACTTATGACAGCTGGATTCTCTTCCTTTACTGCTAGTCGCATGGTCCAGAGGATTCTCCAGGGCCCCTTGACCCTCTTCCTCCTCCCACTGGAGTGAAAGGTGAGAGTGTGAGTGGACCACTCTTTTCAGAATGAGGAGGTCTCCTTTCAGATGAAGGGTGACCTATTGGTGAGGGCCCATTTGGAGAAGGCTTTCTGCCCATTGCTGAGTTGGAAACATCCAGTGCATCATAGGGATCTTTTTCTACAAGTTCAAATCTAAGCTCCTTCTCAGTTAATTTCTGTCTGTTGCGTGCATTTTGTTTCCTGAAATAACTGAGGTTTCTTTCAGCAATCCGAGCTGCCAACTCACTAGCATGTGCTTCTTTCTCAGAGGAAATAATCTTCCCCAGACAGGAACGAATGGTACTCTGCAATTGTTCTTCAAGATATTGGGCTCTCTTTCTGTAGGTCTCCAGCTCTTTTATTGTATGGCTCATCTTTTCTTCGACTTTGGAAAGTTTCTCCTTTTGCTCCACACGGCAGTTTTCCTCCACTCTTAATTTCCTGTGCAGTTTCATCATATTTTCTTGATAGCGTTCCATCATGACTTGAAAGTTCTTCTGTAGGGTCTCATTCTCACTTTGCAGCTGTGCATTTTCTGACTGCAAGGATGCCTGTTCAGTCTGCAGACTTTTAAGGTGTTCTGTAAGGTCTTCCGTGGTTTTCTCCACTTCAGATGAGAAAGTACATTTTTGATTTCTTCCTCCTTCCAAGATTTCTAAGGAGGCCGTTAGCTTATCACCATAAACCAGGTTCCTCAAAGCTCCTTTGGACTCATCCTCCAAGTGAGCACCAATTTCGGGTTCACTCGTCTTTCCCAGTTCCCGGTGACCACCATCCCTTTGGGCTCCCAGGCTTGGAGAAGATCTATCCTTCATCTTCAGCAAGCATTCACTCAGAGACTCCATGTGATTTTCTGTGTCCCTTAGAACTTGTTCTCCAGCTACTTTAGAGTCCTCTAATATGATTTTTGCTTTATATTGGACACCTCCTTGTTGCCTCTGTGCTTCAGCTTCTCCTTGTATTGTTGGTCTCTGCGTTGGCGGAAGTAGGGATCCTTCATTCAAAACCTCTTTGATTGCCAGCTTCAGTTCTTCCTCATTCACTTGAAAGAGTCTCCAGTTTGTTTTAGCTTCAGCTATTTGTGATCTGAGGGATTCAGATTCACCTTGGAGGGACTGTGTCCTTCTTGATAGATGCGCCATCGTTTCATCCTGTTGACCATGTTGAGCCTTCTGTGCTTTGAGCTCTTCTTCTAGAAAGAGCATTTCAACGCCATGGCTGGATTCGGGCCTATGCAGCTTTTCGTCGGTTGCCTCCAGCTGTTGTGCTTCTCTTGAACCCTTCTCAAACCTGCAATCCTTTAAAGATGATTCTAAGCCTTCATGTTCTTTTTCAACAAGGCTCACTTTTTCAAGAAGTCCACATTTTGCCTCAATAAGTCCAGCAAGATTTAGAGCCAGCCTTTTTTCTCTTCCCACGTAAAGCCTGCTACGAACCGACTGAAAACCTCTCCAGAAAAGTGAGAGAACAGCAACAAATCCAGGAGCTGTACACATCACCAACTCCCAAGGAAAGCCATAAGGAAGATGGCCTGGCTTCATGTCTTCGGACAATGCTGCCACAACCCTGGGTGCTTCTTCCAGAACCACCCACTAGGATGGCTGAGAGGCAGCCCTTGGCTCCTCCTTCACGCCAAGACAGCTTCGGCTCTTGCCACCACAACCACAGCCTGCCCAGGCAGGCCAACACAGGCTGTGGACACTCAGGTGTTTGGTCAGGAACTCCAACCTGCACCAGGCAACGGAGCAGACCACTGTGATCCCCTTCAGGGGCTGAGCGTATGGTGGGTGGTGGGCGTATGGCGGTGGGAGCCATGATCAAAGGCTCCCAGGAGCCTTGTTGTGCTCAACTGCCCATCAGGGGAGTCTTGTCCGCTTCCCTACCCAGTGCATCCTCATGTGCCACAGGTTTAGGTCCCTCCCACTCCAGCCAGAGAGAATTCCTCTCCATGCCACCCACCCCTTGATTTGGTTTAGGCCAGGCCAAGGCGGGGTTAGTAGGAAGATTCCATCCAGTCATAATAACATTCAGTTTGATGTCACTCAAATTCTAAAGCTGACTAAACTGTTCAAACAGCTTTTATGGCCTCTATTGGTCTTTGTGTCCCTTGCCTTTTGTTTGAGTGACTCAGTCCTTTCCCTGCCCTTGTGCTCTCCCTATTTCCTACCTTCCTTGCTTCCTTCCTCCCTTCCTGGGTTTTCTCCTTTTCTTCTTCCTTCTTTTCTACCTCCCTGCATCCCTCCAACTTTGCCTTCCTCCCTTCCAACTTTCTCTCTCCCCCTCCCTCCCTTTTCTTTTCTTGCAAGTGTTTGGGGTGAAAGTCCATGGCAGGCCAGCCCCAAGCTAGGCAAGGTCACTGCCACTGAGCTACAACATCCCCAGACCTGCTGCCACTTCCTATGCAAGTCACTTGAATTATCTCTAAAGAGAAACTCTCACATTAGTCTACTTTCAAAGTAATTTCAGAAGAGTTGCTAACATGGGCATAAATCAGTTATGACAAGTCATTTATGAAAAGCACGGCACAGCTAATGTTCCTCCAAAGAAGGAGTTGAAAACTTAATTGGTTTTCAGGTCAGCATTTCTAGACTAGTACAAACCCTCCTAATCCTGATCTCTCCTTAGTCCTATGATTTCTTGAAGTGTCCCCTTTGCTCCTGTTCATGGAGTCATGTGTACAGAAATTATACCTGGTTCTATTGAACTCTACTTAATTCTTTCTCACCTCTGTGCTCCTTTTGCCAAGTCACTCCTCAACACTTACTGTAACCCTTTCAATTTTTTGTCCATTTTCATTTAAAAAACTCTTTCAGAAATTGAACCATTTCGCATGCAGACACAGTCTTCTTGATCTGCTATTAATCCCCCACTACTGACATTGGAAGTTATTGAAATGTACACTTCCGGACCGTTTTCAGATTTTTGATTCCTGTATATCTATCTGTCTATCTATTTACAAACATAACATGGTATTCTGAAAGAATCGTTCTGCTTTTGGAGCTCTACATTGTGTTTTCCAGAAGCAGGCCTATTACACAGAGATGAATCCATGTTACCTAGATTGAGTTCAAACCGGAATGTGCACTCTGATTCCCATTATATTGTTCTACCTACTAATGGACAGTTCAGTTATATCCAGACCTCACCACCTCCCCCATTGAGTAAAACCCTTGTGAAGAGACATGTAGATGCCTTTATGAACATATTGATAATTTTTCATGGCAGTGTTTTCCAAAAACCAGTTAGTAAAATCAATTGATTCCTTTGCAGCCTGAAATTACCTTCATTCCAGTTTACTGGTATAAGAACCGCAGTATATCAGCAACCATTCTCCAATAGTAGTTCAGGCAGAAGTCATTCTAGATAACAAGCAGTGCCGGATCCTCCATGTATTTTACACAGCCCATGACGGGGGACATCCGTCCATTCGTTTAGAACAACTGATGTTTTATGCTGGCAATTTAGGTTTATTTAAAGGAGTGATTAGAAAACAGGTGAGACAGACTGATTAGATTCAGTATGTATGTTGGCTTTGTTTTTCTAGGCCTGAAGTTTTCACATTTCAATTAATTGTAGGTTAAGTATCAGGCAGATTCTTCACTGGGCTTCAAATGTGATAAAGTTGCTTCTTATTTTTAAGAAGGCCGTTGCAATGCTGCATTTATTTTACACCTCAGTGCTTGTTTTACACACAAGCACACACACCCACACACCACACACATCAACACACACACAAACACATAATTAGAGCACATTTAACACTCAAATAAAGCTTTACCTACTAATTCATAACTAGGGTATTTTTTTTAATAAGTATTGTGTCTTGGTCTCTACTGGGGAAACATGGTTCAATGTGAGTTCTCTGGTTTGTTGTAGGGCAGTGAACGTTCACTTGTTGGCAATGATATAGAAATGGGGAGTAAGAGTTTAAAAGTTTTTACAGTAGGTAGGCAGAGTCAGAGTATGGAATCTAAGAATAAGAAATTGGGGAATTTCCTCTTTGTTTCTTCATTTCAACCTCCTAATAATTCATGTATATTTTCCAAAAGTCTCCCAGAAAACAAGGACTAGGTCAATCCACATATCAGTGAACCATAGCAGAATGCGATTCTGAATTTCATATAAACAGTCATAAAATCAAAAAGACAGGTGCTGGGGTTTTGGCTCAGCACTAGAGTGCTGGCTTCACACTTTCAAAGGTCCTGAGTTGGATCCCCAACACCATACGTGAAAGGAATGAATGAACCAATGCATGAGTGTATGATGAATGAATTAAAGGTATAAGGAGGAGGAGGAAGAGGAGGAGGAGGAGGAGAAATAGAAGAAGATGATGAGAAATTTGACAGAAGGGAAAAAGGGGAGGAGAGTGAGTTTAAAGTGTGGTTTCCAATTCCCAAACGTTAAATTACAGCAGACGGGATAGAGAGAGAAGATGGGAGGGCAGGAGAGGGGGGATAGTAGAGGCTAGAAAAGGTAGCAGAATACAACAGTTACTAACATGGCATTTTGTAAAAACGTGGATGTGTAAACAATGTGATTGTGCAATCTGTATATGGGGTCAAAATGGGAGTTCATAACTCACTTGAATCTAATGTAGGAAATATGGTATCTCAAGAGCTATGTAAGGTTTTAAGCAACCAATATAAAAAAGAGGTCTTCATTTTTCTTTGTAGTTGAGATCTCCTGTTTCCGTGACATGTTTAGTTGTGTTCTCTCCTTTAGTCCTCCCATGCTCTAGATATTCTGATATGGAAAAACTAGCTGAAATGCCCAACCAGTCTCTAAATCAGTGACACTTTTTCATTAAGCCTAAAGTCACTTTACAATTGCTATAGTCATTCAAAATACACTTCTTTGTTGGGAGTTTAAAAGATATTTCCATCATCTAGATTACAAGTGCCTAGAACTCCCATTCTTCTTTATGTAAGAGTGGCTTCATCAGATTAAATGCTGTTCTCTGGAATAACATAAAATAGGAATAATTGACTCATAAGATTCTTACGTAAACCATCTTTATTTACAAAATACTATCTTAAGAATTATTGTTTCATTGAGCTTCAATTGGAGCCAAAGTATAGTCAATTACTGAACTAAAAGCAGTTACTTAAAAACTAAAAAGGAGAGATAAGTCAAATTACATTTGAAGAGAGCAACAGCATGAGGTTTCTTGTTTGGTTGAAAAAAAAGGTCCTCTTCTCATGAACTGACTCCTTGGGTCAACTGGAAACAAGGCACCTCTGACTGGAGGGAAAGGTGCCAACACAGAGCCAGAGCCAGTTGCTTGGTTTTCAGCATGGAGAGGTGAATCAGGCACATCAGAGTCCAAAGGAGGCATATTAGGAATTCTGTGTTCTGCTGGTCCCGATGCTCTACCACAATTTGAGTAAAACCTATCTTGCCTTTGTAGAGGAAGACGTGCATCAGAAGAATATGGTTGGCCTGGCGGAGGGATCATCAGCCTGCTGGCCTGTTCCCCTGGAGGAGAGAGGGGCCCAGTCTGAGAAGGTGCTCTCTGAAAATCAGTGAACTTATGACAGCTGGATTCTCTTCCTTTACTGCTAGTCGCATGGTCCAGAGGATTCTCCAGGGCCCCTTGACCCTCTTCCTCCTCCCACTGGAGTGAAAGGTGAGAGTGTGAGTGGACCACTCTTTTCAGAATGAGGAGGTCTCCTTTCAGATGAAGGGTGACCTATTGGTGAGGGCCCATTTGGAGAAGGCTTTCTGCCCATTGCTGAGTTGGAAAC